>NC_077231.1:98020817-98164275 GCF_027887165.1 Monodelphis domestica
GGATAGCTCAGTGGGGAGAAAGCCAGACCTGGAATCACGAGGTCCTGGGTTCCAATGTGGCCTCAGACACTTCCTAGCTGGGTGACCCTGGGCAAGTCCCTTAACCCCCATGGTCTAGCCCTGACTGCTCTTCTGCCTTGGAACTTAGTAGTGATTCTAGGGCAGAAGGTCGGGAGTTTTCATCTCTTCGGAGAAGAGGAAAGGGGATGTGAGGGGGAAGGTATTAGCAGGTGAGGCGCTGGGAAGGTTGCTAGAGCATGAAGGGACAGACAAAAGACCGCCAGCGCCACCCCCTCCCCAGCACGGGCGGTGCACGGTCTGGATTCACAGGGGCTCGACTCCAGGCTCTGGCACTTCCACCTTTGTGCCCTGGGGAGTTGCTGTCCCGCTGGGGCCTGAGCCCGGGAGAGCCACTGTGTTGATTGCCCTTTACCCGTCTCCTCTCACCCGATCCTCCCAGTCAGCTGGGGGGCTGGCAGCTACCATTGCTTCATCTCTCAGGCCCGCTCTGCCCCTCCTGGGGCGCTCTCCTCGGTCGGGCTGCCACCCTCCCCTGCTTATCCCTTGTGACCAGGAGCTGAACCGAACGTGCCGGGCCATGCAGCATCGAGTCCTGGAGCTGATCCCGCGAGTCCTCAACGAGCAGCTGACGGAGGAGCTGCTCCTCGTCAACGACAACCTCAACAACGTGTTCCTGCGCCACGAACGGTAGCGCCGAGCCCGCCTGGCCTCCGCCCTCCCCCCCCCCCCCCCGCAGCCGGGCCCTCCAGTGCCCAGGCTCAGCCCCCTCTCGAGGAAGCAGCCGAGAAGTGTGATGGGGGGGGGGGGGGTCGGGGCACAGCCGGGGCCCTTTGCCAGGCCAGGGCCGCTGGGAAGGTCTCCTTGAGGAAACCCGAGCCCCAGACCGGCTCCGGGTGCTTCCGTACCGGGCCAGGATGGGGCCAGGACAGCCCCCGAGGCATTTAGCTCAGGGAGTCTGCGGGCACTCAGGCAGGCCGGGGAGGGTGCAGAGGCA
The DNA here is from genome assembly GCF_027887165.1 of Monodelphis domestica. NCBI lineage: Eukaryota > Metazoa > Chordata > Mammalia > Didelphimorphia > Didelphidae > Monodelphis > Monodelphis domestica. The sequence goes on from NC_077231.1 coordinate 98,021,833, forward strand.
ACCGGGACAGCCCCACAGCAAGCCCCGGGGCGGAGGTGGACAGTCCAGGCTCGTCTCCCAGAGCCGCCCTGAGCCCCTTCTGCTTCCTCACAGGTTTGAGCGGTTCCGAACCGGCCAGCCCACCAAGGTAAGAGCCTGGAGAGGATCTTTTCAGTTCTTGGATACCTCTGGCCCCTACAGCCTGGCCCGTCACCCGACACCCCCTCCATCTCCCACCTCCACACCTTTGTACTGACCCGCTGTCCCCTGTCCCTACTCGGCTGGCCTTTGTTTCTTTCAGAATTCAATTGCAATTCTGGAGCCCCGAGCTCCAGAGGCATTGTTCTGAGGCTCCCAACCCCAAACGGAGAGCGACTCTCCACCCCCCCGCCCAGGGACCCCGCATTCCCCATGTGTCTGTGCCCACCTCCGGCGGCCTCTCCTGCTAGACCAGAAACTTCCTTGCCTGCTTCGTTTCTGCCTCGGTCCCTAGCGGGGGTTCGTAACTCTGAGGGACCAATGGGAGCCATCCCGCCGCCTGTGCAGGGCTCCCCCCAGCCGCTGAGGCAGGAAGGCCCCAGAGTTCTCGGGTGCCCCCCTGACCCCGCTTCCCTTCTGCAGGTCCCAAGCCAGGGGGAGCCTGCCAGCAATCTGATTGACCTCAGCTCGGGGCCTGCCCCCGCCTCGGGCCCCCTCCCCACTCAGCTGGCCAGCATGAGTAAGTGAAGGGCGTAGTTCTGGCCCAGGCTGTGGTGCTGGGGCCCTCCTATGGGAAGGGAAGCTTCCCCATGTAGCCCCAGGGTGGGAGCCCCCAGCCTCTGCCCCAGGCCCTCCCTCGCTAGGAGACCAGGGGATGCCCTCAGGTTGCTGGAGGCCCTGAGGCCCCCCTAGGAGCCTGACCTGGGGCAGCCTCCAGGGCACCCTGCCTGCCCAGTCCTATGGCGGAGGAAGGAGACCTTCTTCCCCCTCCTGCTCCTTCTAGCTCAGGAATGGAATGATTCCTTCAGTCCTATTGGATCTTCTCCCATCTCCATGCCTTTGCACCGGCTGTGCCCCCTACCTGGAATCCTTTCCTTCCTCAACCTGACCCCTACCCACACCTCGTAGAAGCCTTCTCATGCCAAGACACAGGCCAAGCTCCACCCTATCCCCATGCCCAGTCTCCCCTTGATGGTTAAGAGGCAGTGAGGTGGTAGTGAGCACTGGGCCTGGAGCCCCAGATGGTGCCACCCAGGAAGAAGCCCAGAGCGCCCTCCCAGCCTCCCTGGAGCCTGTGGCATTGCCCCTGGGAGCCTCCTGAGGCTAGGGCTGGCTTCTTACCCAGCCCGGGCTCTGTGGCCGTGGAGGTGCTCATGGGATGCTCACTGGCCGGCCCGGCCTCTTTCCCTCAGACCTGGGCCCTGGCGGAGGCGGCGGTGCCACCCTGCAGTCTCTGGAAACCCCAGCAAAACTGGAAGACGAGTTTGACATGTTCGCCCTGACGCGGGGGAGCTCACTGTCCGACCAGCGCAAGGAGTGAGTGGGGGTGCGGGAGGTTCTGGGGAGGGCTGTGGCACCCCCATCCTTGCCACATCAGGCTCCAAGAAGGAGGGGGCCCGTGTGCCCAGGTGCTTGCTGCTCAGCCAGGTTCGGCCAGTGAGCCCATCCCCAAGTCTGGCCAGTGCAGTCCTGGGAGCAGGCTGAGCCCTGGGCTGGGGGCCCAGCATGACCACTCACTGCCTGCAAGGAGGGGGAATTCCCCCAGGACCCCTCACGGCCTTCCTCCGAGCCCCAAGTCACTCCCTCTGCCAGGCCTCAGTTTCCTCCTCTGTGAATAAGGAGATTAGACTTGGTGGCCTTTGAGGCTCTGTGCTCTGGGCCAGGGGGCTGGACCAGTCTATGAAGGCCCTTTGGCCTCCAGACCAAAGAGCCTCCCCTATGGAATAAGGATGTCAGGGGGCAGCCAGGTGGCTCAGTGGATAGAAGGCCAGGCCTAGAGGTGGAAGGTCCTGGGATCAAATCTGACCTCTGACACTTCCCAGCTGTGTGACCCTGGGCAAGTCACTTGACCCCCACTGCCTAGCCCTTACCACTCTTCGGCCTTGGAGCCAATATACAGTATTGACTCCAAGATGGAAGGTGAGGGTTGAAAAAAAAGAATTGGAGTTGGATTAGAGTGACCTGAACTCCGTCCAGTTCCAGGGCTCGGACCCCAGGATGTGTAAGCCAAATATTAAGGGCTACACCAGTGAGGATAATGAGGGGACAACTAGACCACCTCTGTGGCTGGGGAGACTTCATGGCCAACCAGAGGAGGCTAGAAACCTTCACAACCCACACATGCTTCAGTTGCATTCAATTGAGACACTGGCACAAATCCAGGGGTTTTAGTCCATCCCTCAGAGGGAGCGAGGTGGGCACCACAACCCCGAAGAGCCTGAGCCCTGGCCCCTCCTCAGTCTCCCAGTCCCCACCCAGAGAGGCCCCTAGCGGAAAGCCAGTTGCGCTGGTGGTAAAAGTGGAGGGTTTTGCCCCAGCTTTTCTCCTGCCCCAGAAGGTGCTATTTATCTGCCCAGATAAGGCTGCCATCTCTGGCTGGGCTCTGTGTCCTCGGGCCCTCTTTGGGGCATCCTGGAGGCGTTCTCACAGGAATCCACATTGGCCTGAGTCCCTCCTGGGAAGCCAGACCTGCTCTTCCTCCCCTGCTCCCAGCTGGCTCCAGAAGCCTCATCAGGGAGGGCTGGCACCCCTGCGATTCATGGGTATGAAGATTTTTGTCCTCAGGACCTAGCTGTGGGCAGCCCCTGGGATCCTAGCAGGAAGGGAAGGTCACCCCAAGAGCACCGGCCACAGGCTTACTCAGTGCGTGCCAGACCCCCAGCCTCCAGGTCAGTGAGATCTCTGCATTGGTCATTGAGGTTCTCCCAAAGGAGGCTCCTGCCTCCCCACTCCGGCCAATCTTTTAATACCCAAATGGGATTGTCTGTAGTTCTAGGCAAATCCTTGGTACTTTTCTTGGACCTTGGCCAGGCCACTGCCCACACAAGCTCCAATTTGGAGTGGACAGTGGCTGCTGCCTTTGGCCAGGGTACGTGCTGTAGTGAATTTAGAGGAAAGCAGGGAATTGAGCCACAGATGCCAGCCTCATTGGCCCTGGGCTCTGGCCAGCCAAACTAACAGCTAGACTATAGGACTCTGGACTTTGGTTTCCCTCATCGGTAAAATGACCAGGTCGGACTTTGTGGCTTCTGAAGGGAAAATGAGAAGCAGTGGCTGGAAGTCAGAGTCCAGTTTAGGATTGATGAAAGGAAAAGCTGCTGAATAGCTTGAAGTACCCCAAAGTGAGAAGGGAGAGGGGATCACCTCTTACCCGGGGTCTTCAAATGAAGGCTGGGATACCCCTTGGCAGGCATACCCCAAACAGGATTTCAGTTCAGGTTAAATCAGTTGGCCTCTGAGGGCCCTTCCATCTCATTCCACTTTGTTCTTGGGTGCTGGAGCCTTCCTGATCCTAGTCTGCAGCGAATTTCCTGCCTACAACCTTCCCTGACTCATGATCTTTGCTTATTCCTTGATTTCTCCTCAGCTGCCCAACTCCTCCCTGTAACAGTTAAAATTTAGGAATATGGGGAGACTGAGGCAGGTAGAAATTAGTTTCTCTCTGCAAGGAGTATTATATTTTTTAGAGGTTTATTAAGGATTAAAGAATATACAAGTAAGAAACATGTGCCTAGGCCAGAGGCCTAGACAAAATAACCTCACATCACGGAAGAGACGCGTCTGCTCCAAAACAGAAGTCCAAAAAAGAGAGCTAAAAGCTTTTGCAATCAGGTTAAATACCTTCTCAATCTCGGCCCAGGTGAGATTACAAAGCATTCTGGGGAAGTGGAGCAAGGAATTGTGGGGATTGAAGTCCAGAGTTCAAGTCCAATTTTACATCCCCCACCACTTGGTGATAGTGTGGCTGATTGATTGATCACTGGGCTACCTCTTGGGCTTGATGCTCAAGCTTTCAGCCACCTCCCCCCACTCCATATTCCACCTCCACTGCCCAGGGTCACAGCAGGAGGGGAAGGAAGTGTGTGCTTCTTTACAGGGCCCTGGGAGAGTGAGCTGGCATGGGGCAGGGTGGGGAATGAGGCCACTAGAAAGGCAGAGTCTTTGCTGCCTTCCTCCCTGCTACTGTGGTGGAGAAGAATGCTGCAAACAGGGAATCCTGGAAGGGCAAGAGAAAGACTCCCAGGCTTAAGACGAAAGCTGGCCTATTGGCCCATGCTCCTCACTGCTGTCCCCATAATGGACCAGTTGGCTGGTCCATCACTTCAGAGGGGAAGCACATGCCCTGTGGATCCAGTAGGGCCCAGCAGATTTTTCTGCGTAAGGAGCATCTTCTATTTATTCCCTGCACTCAGCTCAGAAGCTCTTCTTGCTACCTGTGTGTGGGCATGTCTGCCCAGCAGTGCCTCATGGCCACCGCCTTCTTCCTCCTGTATGCCATCATGTACAGCAGCCCCTTCATAGACAAGGACGTCTTTGACAAGTTTGACCGCAGATGGCCCAAGCCCTCTGCTTCCAACCACACCGGAAGGGTCTCATTCTCTTCTCTCCCCTATCTCCCTCCTTGGCTGCTAAAAAGGATTGACAGTAAGGGTAGCCTGCCATGACCCTGAGGACCCTCGATCACCATGGTGCCCCTCCCCCTCAAGAAATGCTATATTTATGATGTGTGCCCACCCATGCTGGGCAGGGAGGAGATGGAGAGGAGCTGAGTTATAGGGTGGGAACAGCAGGGACACAGGGCACACAGGAGGTAGAGGGAGAATATTGTGCTTCCTGGTGAGCAGATGTTTGCCTTTCAAAAGGGAAGGCAAATTGTGCAACCCAGTTAGGGTGGTGTATCTGCAGGTACTTCATTTCTGCATCAGGATTGGAAGAAGTGTGGTGTGGTAGAAAGAGCCTCAGGCCAGAAGTCCCAGCTCACCCTGTTTTCTTTTCCTAAAATGAGCTGATCCCTTGCTGCCTGAGCCTCAGTGGCTAGGCATATTGTCTCTTATCCAGCCCTTCCTTTGACATATGAGATTGCTGAGGCCCAAAGAGGTTAGGATTTATCTAAATAACATCTCAGAGGCGGGACGTGTCCTGGATGCCAGGGCAGGCAGCAAGAATCCCTGTACTATTTCTTTGGCAAGTTCTTAATGATGCTGAGAGATGTCTGCTGGGAATCTGGGGTAGTCTATTTGCAAGACTTCTTTAAGGCCAGAATAAACCGAGCCATCCCCAGGAGCCAGGAGAATGTTAAACTTGATCTCTAAGTCATAGGGTCACTCACTCAGCATTCAGTTTCTGCCTCACCCAGAGTGTATGTAAGGTGTCTAGTCTCTTGGAAAGATCTGTTTCCCCAGCCACATGGGTCAGCTGTAGCCCATCTAACCCACCTGCCCAGAACTGGGCTGTCTCTTGCTTTTGGCACTTTCCATACCAGAGAAACTATATGGCCTTCACCCCAGCTCTGGTTACACCCTGCCTCTTCGAGGGCCTTGCTCTCAGACACAACAGCAATTGGCCTTCTTCCCTAATTTCCTGGCACAGGAATACAGGATCTAGGCTGCCTCCCAGCCTCTTCCAGGCTCTCCACCTTATCACCTCTTAGTTGTTTCTCTGGACTTCGGCTGGGTCTGATGAGGCTTGGATCCAGCCTCCTCCTTAACACTGTCAAGACTGACTCACTTCCGGGGGGGGGGGGGGCGGGGGGGGGTTGGGAGATGGGAGTCACTCTGGACTCAGGACTCCGGAATTAGAGCTATAATGTCTTTACTTTGGGAATTCCCAGGTGAGGCTGCTCTGCCTCCCAGGGTAGGTCAGCACTTCTGTTCTGAGACTCATCAGTGGTATAGGGCTGGACTTGGAGGCAGGAAAATGTGATTTAGAATCCTGCATCAAACATGCTTCTAGCCAGGAGACCCGGGGTGAATCCTCTTGCTGTCCTCAGCCTTAGTCCTTTATAAAATGGGGATAATAATAGCACCTGCCTCACAGAGCTGTAGTAGGAATAAGTCTCAACTAAAATCCTACTTCTCCAGGAAGCCTTTCCCAATCCTTCTTAATTCTCATGCCTTCCCTCTTAATTTTTTTTTTACCACCCTTACCTTCTGTCTTAGAATCAATACTGGGTATTGTTCCTAAGGCAGAAGAGCGGTAAGAGCTGGCAATGGGGGTCAAATGACTTGCCCAGGGTCACACTGCTAGGAAGTGTCTGAGGCCAGATATGAACCTTGGACCTCTCATCTCTAGACTTGACTCTCAATCCACTGAGCTACCCAGCTGCCCTTTCTCCAGGACTGTGTGTGTGAATGGGCATCCCATTGTAGGATCCCATCTTCTAGGGTTAGCTTCAACCCTCTTCCATTTGGCTTCCTCCCAGTGAGGGGGGCCAGGCCAGCTTGGCGCAGGGGCAGTTTGAGCTCCCCCTGGAGAGGAGGCCCCTTGGGTGAGAGGGACTTGTCCCTAGTTTGGACAGTTGGTATCCCCTGGAACAACATCTTTTTTGTGGTCCTTTTGATGTACTCGAGGCTCTGGGATCACAGCTGGTATCAGTTTGTAACCTGATTATTAGCCTGCTCAGGATTGGAGACATGGATTCACGTCAGGCGAGTGCTACCTCCCAGAGTTCATATTCTAATAGGGACACAGCGCACACAGGACATCACAGGTACCTAGGCAGTGCTCCCCGGAAGGGTGGGAGCCTCCCTGTTCCCCTTCCCAGCCCCAGGACTCTTACACAGGTCTCTTTTCTACCCCCCCCCCCCCCCAGGGTTTGCAAGGTGCTTTGTGTATATCATCTTCATGGATGTCTATTCATGTAGATTGTCTCATTTATTCCTTACAATAGCCCCTTGTGGTTAGCAAGCTCCCTTTTACAGATAGGGAACTGAGATTAAGTGACTTGCCCAAGGTCTTACAGCTAATAACTGTCTGAGGCAGGATTCAGATTCACATCTTCCTGCCTGTTGGCCTCAGGCCTTAGAAACATTCCAGCAGGATAAAGACTAGATCTGATTCTGTTCTGCAGAGGAAGGAAGTGGGCTCAGGCCAACGAAACCCCCCCCCCCACACACACACACACACACTGGCTTTCCGTTAGCCCAGGCGCTGGCTCCCTCCCTGCTCCTGTGGGTGCAGCAGCGCCGCTCCAGCCTGTGGACCTTGGCAGGCTCACATCATCCATAGCCCCCTCCTTAACTTGGCTCTTCCTGAGTGGCCACATCGGTCTCTTTCAGGGTCAAGTACGAAGCCCCCCAGGCTAAGGATGGACTGGCAGGAGCACTAGATGCCCGGCAGCAGAACACTGGAGCGGTAAGTCCGGCAACCTGGGCCCTGTGCCCAGCTCTGTGCCCATCCCAGAGGTTACAGACACGAAACTAAAGCTGTTCCCACCCCCAGAGAGCTCATGTTCGCTAGCACCAAGCCTCTTACAGTCACTCAGCTGGGCAGGACGGTGGAGTGAAGAGTGCTGTGGATGGGGGTCCGGGAAGACTTGATCCCCCTGCAGATGCCAAAGAGCAAGTCCCTTCAGCTCTCTAGGCCTCCGTTTCCTTAACTGCAAAAGGAGGGGATTAGACTCAGTGGCCTCTTACGTCCCTCCTTCCCTAAATCTGGGATCCTGTGAGAAGTCCATGCCAGAACTCCCTACACCAAGTGTGCCGCACTTCAGGCCTGGGGCCCACTGAGCAGCTCGCTAAGAAAGCAGACTGGGGGGCTGAACATCTATGCAGGAGTGTTGGGGGGGACACAGGGTGGGCAGAGGAAGCGTGGCATGGGATGCCATTACTCAGGGCAGAGCTCGTGTAGGCCAGCCCTTTCATTTTACAGAGAAGGAGGCCAGAGTTTTCCCAAGTTAGCACAGAGGAGAAACTTTGTGGGAGATTGAGCAACCTGCCATGGGTCACACAGCTAGTGTCCAGGGCAGAATTCAAACCCAGGTCTTTATGACTCCAACACTAGGCACTAAACAATCTGGGGACGCATGGGACTTTCCCCAGTGGGCTCCACTAAGAGGCAGAGGACCTGAGTTCAATCCCTGTAGGACCTGCAGCCATTCCATCCCCCTCTGCACCTGTCTCTTCATCTGCAAAATGAGGGGGTTGGGCTCAAAGGACCCTCCGGTCCCCTCCAGCTCTCAATTTCAGAGCTTGTGGCCTTGACTAAGTGATTCCCCTCACTGGGCTTCAGTTTCTGCACTTCTAAAATTGTGGGGCCCCTGGGTGGGGGGAGCTTTCCTGTTCTTTGTCCTGGGAGCTCTGGCAGAGAGCCCCAAAGCAGGGCTTGGTGCAGGGCTCAGGGCTCTGGGTGTGGATGTATGGGGGCCAGGAGGTCAACACTGGCAGGAAAACTGTAGGAGAGATTGGGTCCTGGCTTCATTCATCTTTGATGGCTGCAGGGCAGGGAGGGACTTCAGGTCCAGGCTGCCTAAAGCCTCAGTAAAGTCCTGGCCATGGGTGTAAAGACAAGACTTCCATAGACTGTCAGAGCCACAAGGGCTCTTTGGCCCTCGGATCCAACATCCTCATTTGACTGAGGAGGAAACTGAGGCTCAGGCCTGCCCCCATTTCTCAGGAAGAGACCAAGGCCCGGGCACACAGGGACTGGTGTGGGTAAAGCTGGGTGGTTCCACACAGGTGGCCCGGGTGGCCTGGCTAGCCAGGAGCACAGCTCAGACTTCCCCCAGATCTCCCGTCTCCTGGGCCAGTGAGCTATCCATTGGGCCCTCGGGCCTCCCCTTCCAGCACTCACAAAACATCTAGAAAGTGTCGAGGAGAATAGGGAGTCCTAATTCCTCCCGTTTCTGCGGTGCCCCTGGTTCTTGGATAAGCCCTGGCAGCTTGGATAAGCATCACAGATGGGGAAACTGAGATTCCGACGGGGTTAGGGACTTGTTCGGAGGCAGCCTGATGAGGCCAGTGCCATAAAGTGGTGAGCAGGAGCCACTGGGTACTCAGTGGATAGAGAGCCAGGCCTAGAGGCCCTGGGTTCCAATCTGGCCTCAGACACTTCCTAGCTGAGTGACCCTGGGCAAGTCATGAACCCCCATGGCCTAGTCCTTCCTGCTCTTTGCCTTAGAACCAATACATGATATTGATTGTAAGCCAGAAAGTAAGGGTTTTGTTGGGGTTTTTTAAGGTGGTGAGTGCCCTGTTACCAAAAGTGTTCAAACAGAGAGGTTGTGGGGGAGATTGAGGAGAGATTCCTCCAAGGGCAGGGGACTGAACAAAATCCCCTCCGGCTCTGCTCAGAGCCTGCAAGTGGCTACACTTCATTTCGTTTATCCCACAAGTTGAGGAGCTTGCTTCTCTGGCCCATTCTTGTGAAGCTTTTTGGATCCTTGGACCAAGACACTTTAGAGCGCTGAGAGTGGCTCTCGGGGAGGTAGGAGCAGGGGTGGAGCCCCTCCATTTCCTCCCCTTGTTCCTCAGAAAACAATAAGGTGTCTTGAATTGGCGGCATCTCCCCATGGGGGCGACCTGGGCGTCCTGGGGACCCCAGAGTCTTGTCCTTTGTCTGCCTGCTCTCTGGAGCCTTCAGTGCTGATGTTTTCTCAACTAGATGGAAGGCAGCAGTGAGGAGGCCCTCAGCACCTGGATGGCGAATCAGGGAATGGTGAGGCTGGGCCGGGCCAGGCCCTCCGGGGGCCCAAGGGCAAGAGGAGCATTTGGGGGCATAGCAAGCCAAGAAGCAGCACAGTGGGGAAAGCGAGCCCACAAGGGCCAGTGGCCGAGGACGTGGGGCCTCCCCTTGTCCACATAGGCCCCTGCTGCCGGGTCCCCCACATGCTCCACTGCCCTTCTGGGAAGGGACGGGGCAGACTGCCCCAGAGGCTATCGGGCACTTTGCTGAAACTGGCCCTGCCTTTCTCTTCTGCCTCTACAGCCCTGGGCATCTGGTGCTTCCGCAGGGGCCGGGTTAGGCCACCTGGGAATAGGCCTGTGAAGAGCTTTCTCCCTAGGCTGTGCTTTCAGGGACAGCAGGGCTGGAAAGGCTATCCGTGGTGGGTGAGGATGCCCAAGAGGAGCCCTCCTGCTTGGCTCAGGTTCTGTGTGGCTTCTGCTTCTGACCCATTCTGGGCTAGTGGCCCATGGAGGGGACAGTGCTTGGGGATTATTCTGGAGCTTGTGGATTAGTTGTTGGTTGGTTGAAAACAAACTCTCTGTCTCTCTCTGTCTCTCTCCCCCTCCCTCCCTCTCTCTGCTCTCTCTCCCCTCTCTCTCCTCCCTTTCTCTTCTCTCTCTCTCCCCTCCCTCCTCCCTCTCCCTCCTCCCTTTCTCTCCCTCTCTCCCTCTTTCCCCCCCCCTCTCTCTCTCTATCTATCTCTATCTCTATCTCCCTCTCTGTCTCCCTCTCTCTCCCTCTCCCTCTCTGTCTCTCTCTTCCTCTCCCTCTCTCCCTCTCCCTCTTTCTTCTCCCTCTTTCCCTCTCTCCCTCTCTCTTTCCCTCTCTCTCTGTCTCTCCCTCTCTCTCTCCCTCTCCTTCTCTGTCTCTCTCCCTCTTTCCCTCTCTCCCTCTCTCTCTCTTTCCCTCTCCCTCTCTCTCTCTCTCTGTCTCCCTCTCCCTCTTTCCCTCTCTCCCTCTCTTTCCCTCTATCTCTCTCTCTCCCTCTCTCTCTCCCTCTCCCTCTCTGTCTCTCTCTGTCTCTCCCTCCCTCTCTCACTCTCCCTTTCCCTCTCTCTCTCTCTCTCTCTATATATATATATATATATATAATCTGACTGTTCTCTCCCTTGTTTCCTCCCTCTGTCCCCATTATCCCTTTCTCCCTTCCTCTATCTCTCTCCTCCCCTCTTCTTCCCTCTCCCTCTCTCCTCATTATCTCCTAGCCATGATTTCTGAAAAAAGAGAAGCTTCCTCAAACCCTTCATTGCTGTCTCTCTGGCAGCCGAGTCCTTGTGCCATAGCCATTGGTCTTGTGACCCAGGCTAGCCGGCTTTCCTCTGACCCTTCTCCTCCCTCCAGCTCTTCCGAGGGTTCCACTGGGATCCCTGAGCCCCAGAGGCATATAAGGAGGGTGGTCAGTCAGTCTGTGGTACCCCCATCAGAGAAAGAGAGCAGAACCAAAGGGATAGGAGTCAGCCCTGAGCCATACTCCAACATGAGGGGGTTCAGGCAAGGCTTCCTGGGCCAACAGTTCCTGGAGCTGGCTCCCCAGGCCCATCTCTCCACCATTAACTGGTCATGTTCCTGCCAGTCTCCTCCCCTAATGATATGAACTATAAGAAGAAATCACCCAGAATTCTCTGCAGAGCCCTCACCCACCTATGTAGAAAAATCCAGCTTTAAAGCCTGGATGGCTAGGGTCAAATCTGGCCTCTAATATATCCTGGCTGTGGGATCCTGGTCAAGTCACTTACCTCTAGTCCAGTAGTGTCAAGGGCTGTACATTGACATAGAAAACCACAAATGAACATTATCTGTGTGTCATTTATCTTGTGAAATACTTCCCAATTATTTTTTTTAAGCTTTACCTTCCATCTTAGAATTAATATTGGATATTGGTTCCAAGACAGAAGAGTGATAAGGACTAGGCAATGGGAGATAAGTGACTTGTCCAGGGTCACCCAGCTGGGAAATGTCCGAAGTCAAATTTGAACCCAGGATCCCCCAACTCCAGGCCTGGCTCCCTGTCTTCTAAGCCACCTAGCTGTGCCCTCCCATTACTTTTTAATCTGGTTGAAGCCAGGATCTAGATATCTCTTAAGTCTCAAAGTTGAGAGAAGATGCCAACCTGGACTGGGAGAGGGAATTTTCTTCCCTAGAGCTCCCTTTCCCAGTGATATCAGAGGCCTAGGGCTCCCCATCCCTTATTTGATCACACAGTAGCCCCACAAGGGATTGGTGTGGGGAATTAGCCTGTCTTACAAGAAACTGAGTCAGAGATGAGGGGCCTCACCCCCAGCCCCCTGGCCGGCGCATCCTAGAGCAAAGTCTTCTCCTCAAGGGCCTGTGATGAGTTTTCAGTGTCTCCCTCCTCACCTTGCAGATCCCGGTCACACAGGCATGCCTCATGGAGGACATCGAGCAGTGGCTTTCCACCGACGTGGTGAGTAGCCCCCAAGGCATGAGGGTCCTTGGGGAGGCAGCCCCCCGACCCCCAAAAGGGAGAGCAGAAGGCAGGGAGCCTCCTGTACAAGGGGGATGAAGGAGGATACCAGGTCACCTCTGGCTGATGGGAGCCATGGGGCAAGGACAAGGACAAAGGGCCAGTGTTGCTGCCTCTTCGTGGGAAGGACCAGCCCCTCTTTGTGTAGATGAGTAAACTGAGGCTGGGGCAGAATAGGGGACAGGCCTGGGCTCACGACAACAGTAAGAGCTTCCCTTTGAGGGAGGATTCGGTGCCCGAGCCTGAGGGGCCACTGTCTAAACAGGGTAAGGCCGGAGTGGGAAACAGCCTCTCCTCCAGCACAGGCCAGGCCCGGTCAGGACCAGACAGCCCCCAGCATCGCACCCAAACCCAGGATTCTGAGCAGGGAGGGAGCAGGCACTCCTGGCATTGCCCACTCCCAGACCTCTAGGGCTCTCTCCTTCCCTTGTGGTCTTGGCAGGGAGCTGTCTGGAGCCCGTCTCCCACCATCCCATCATATCCCTCTACTCCTGGCACATGGGCTTCAAAGGAGGGGCGCTAGGTGGAGAAGTGGCTAGAGTCCAGGAGGCTCATCTTCCTGAGTGCCAATTTTGTCTCAGAAACCTCCTAGCTGTGTGACCCTGGCCAAGTCACTTAACCCCCTCTCTTCTGCCTTGGAACCCATATTCAATATTGATTCTAAGATGGAAGATGAAGGTTTTAAAAAATAAATAAGAGTTCATGCCCTGGCCAAGACCAAAGAAGAAGATTCTCGGGCTCTTGGACTGCCTGTGATACAAGCAGCATCTCCTGGAATTTGTCCACCAAAGGCAAAAGTTCTTCCCTCTGCATGACACCAAAGCTGACTGGCCATCCTTGTCTGTCTTATTCGGCTGTCAGTCTGTCCCTCCCCTCTCCCCACCCCCGTCTCCTTCTGTTTTCCTCTGCCTGCCCTCCAACAGTCATCTCCTGTAGCAGTGATCAATGCTCGGGGTCTGTGGGCTGCCTCAGTGGGCAGTGAGGGTCTTCCAGAAGAGGCTGGATGCCCACTTGGAAGGAGCCATGGGCCTCTAGTTGGGAGGGTCGAACCCCCGAGGCAGACCCGGGAGCCAAGGCCCAGCTTCCTGGGTGACTTGGAGCATCTCTGTCCCGGTATAAACTGAAAGGGGTCAGGCTTCGCTGAGAGGCTGTGATCCCAGCATCCTTCTCCTTCTTCCTCAGGGGAATGAAGCGGACGACTCCAAGGGGGTCACCAGCGAAGGTAGTGGTCTCCTTTCCTCACTTCTCACCCCTTCCCCTTCATTGGCTGCCCAGAGAAGCAGCTTGGTCCTCCGAAGGAAACCAAGCCGAGCCCCTTCCCCCTTCATTTAAAAAAAGGTTCACTGATGCTTTTTCGTTATCACTGCCCTGTTCCAATAGTGCCCCCCAGCCCCAGAGGCCAACGCCAGCCGACATCCTGATCTTTCTCTGGCACACAGCCCGTTCCAGACCTGTGGTCTGCCACCCCTCTACTGGGAGGGAAGAGTCCCCTTGGAGCCAGGGCCCCCTCTCTGTCCCTAGGTGCTGGCCACCCTAACCCTCCTCTCTTTCTTTCCATCAAAGAATTCGACAAATTCCTGGAGGAACGGGCCAAGGCTGCTGAGAAGCTCCCCACCCTCCCCAGCCCTCCAGAAGGGCCGCCCGGCTCTACCTCCCAGAAGAAGAAAGACAAAGACGATGACTCCCTCTTTGCCTTATGAGCCCTGGGTTCAAGGGCCCTGCACCCAAGGGGACTGGAGGCCCCTTTCCTTTTACCTGCTAGACCGAGGCCAGGACAGGGCGGTCCGGCCTCATCATTTAGGCTGCTTTGGGGTGGTTTGTTAGCTCTTATCTCAGGAGGAAGCTCAGGCTGGGCCGAGGATGAGGCAAAACTTTGTAGGGAAGACTCGGGCTGTGTCCCGGGGGGTTGGGGCCAGGGCAGATGGCCAGAGGGCCCGGGGCCAGGCTGGCAGGGCTCTCTGCTCATCTTCTGGCTTTTCCTTCCCTCCCCCTCTCCAGCCACTACCTCTCCTGAGTACATGTGGCATCGGCCTTTTCCCCTTAGTTGCCGCCTATCCTTTGCTCCCCTCCTCTCTCAGGGCAGCTCCCTGTGTTCCTCTCCCTGGGGTGCCCTTCTCTGCCCCCCTCCAAGAAGGGGCAGGGCCAGGGTTGGCCCCCCACATCCCCTCTTGGGTTTCTGATGCTGCTTCTGGATCCAGTCCCTGGATAATCAGTCCCGTCTCTGCCCATGCCCAGGAATGCTGCACGAGCTACGCAGGCTGGCCCAGGCCCTTGGGCTGCAGGATGCCAGGGCCCACGTGGGCCCTTTCCTAGCTGCATAGTCCAGGTGAGGGCTGAGGCTGCCTTGGTCCTGCACTTCCTAGGGTGAGCCAGGCCCCCTCTGCCCTGGGCCAGGGCTGACAAATGTGCCTTAGAGCTCCCTGCTCATCCGAGAGCCTCCCCACCCCCAGGATCCCCTCTCTCCCTGGGGAATAGGCCCAAGGATCCATGGCCAGGCAGCCTCTTCAGCAACCAGGAACACACGAGGGCGGAAGTTGGGACCTAGCTGGGCCGGGCTGACTCGGGAGCCCGCATACCTGGGAGATTGGCCTTTTGTATTATTACATATTAAAGGTGGAAAAGCAATGCCTCCGTCCCCTTTGTTGGCCTCCGCGACGCGGTATGGATAGGAAAAAGGCTATAGCAGACGATGGGTGAGCGAGAGAGTCCCGGAGAGCTCCGGGCATGTTCCTCAGGCCCCGTGGGGCCCTCTGTTAATGGCGCAGGAGCTTAGCTCTGGCTGTCCCCGGCACCTCTTTGGGACCCAGGCATTGCACACCAGCCAGGCTTGGGACTGCACAGAGCCTTGGAGAACCCCCAACCCACCCCAGTCATTTAACAGAGGAAGGAACTGAGGCCCAGAGAAGGAACGTAACTTGTCACACACAGGGTAAGAGCAGCAGGGCCTTCAGAGCCTCCCCAGGGCCCCCCACCCCACCTGCTGACTCCCCAGTATTCAAGCTGTCCAGTGGTCCATCCTCACCCCCCCCCCCCATGTCCCCGTACTTCACGTCTTAGTTCCCAGTTTGGTGTCATGCATGATCCTCACAGCAGAGGGGAATGGAAACAATGAGGGAGACCAGAAGCAGCTTCTTGAGCCACATGCCAAGTGCAATAGGTTTCCTTGTGGGCACTGGGCGCCCTGGCGGAGAGTCTTCAAGCAAGGAATGCTCTGGAGCAGTTTCTTGATTTGAGTGGGAGACTCCGACGTCCCTTGAGCCTAAGACAAGGAGACATCCAAACATGGGCTTACTACGTGCTAAGCTCGGGATACAGACAAGTCAGGTGATCCCTTCTGTCAGGGAGCTTGCCTTCAGGCTGGGGAGACCCCGCCTGAGGTCTTTAGGGTGCAGCAAAGCAGCGGGCAAGACTGGAGTGTCTGCCATTCATCTGTCCAGACAGGCACGGTGAGGACTTCTGGGCTGCTGTGGCTACTGAGAAAATGGGGGCTAGAGTGGCTCCCTGGAATCGCTGAGAGCCAGTGGTCTGGGAGTTTGTGGGGGGATCAGGGAAATGTCCCTCCCAAGATTCTTGGACTCACCTGCACATCCATGTAGACAATTGGCAGTTGTGTTAGCAATAGCCCATGTGGTTCCCCTTCTCTGCAAGGGCTTTGCCTTTCCTTCCCTCCTCCCATTCTCTTCTGGGCTGTCTGAAACCGGACTGCCAAAAAGATTCCCCCACCAAAACCTGGCCCCTCGCAACATCTTAACTTTCCAATCGACCGTCCTCACACTCTTTCTGATCTCTGCAGCACTTGACAATGAGGCCAGCTTCTTGTGCACTATCACTTCTCCGGGTTCTCTTTTCTCTCTTCCTCTCTCCTCTTTCCTCTTCCCTTTTCTCTCCTGGCTCTGTCTCTTTGTTTCTCAGTCTCATCTCCTGTCTCTGTCTTTGTCTCCCTCTTCCTCCCCCTCCTTCCTCTGTCTCCCATCTGTCTGTCTGTTTCCTTTTCTGGGTTATTAGCTGCCTCACCCCTTCAATCTGGGGGTTCCCAAGGCTCTGTCCTGGGCTCTACACTTTCTTGGTGGCCTCAGGTGTATTAAATTATCATCTCTCGGCTGAGGATTCTCACACTTCTTCCAGCTGCAGCCTCTCCCTTGAGCTCCTGTCCAGGGGCTGGCATCCCCCTTTCACGTACATAGTAAATTCTGTGTCCAAAACATGCCATCATCTTTCTACTGTGCCCTCCGACTTCCCAGTGTCTGCTGAGGGCACCACAATTCGTCCAGTCAGCCAGGTGCAAGGCTTTCCTTCCTCACAGCATCTCAGACATCCATCCCCTTCTTGCCACCTTCAGGACCCCATCGCCTCTGGTCTGGACTGGGGCAGTGGCCCAATCAGCCTCCACGGAGCTGCCAGACTGACTTTTCCCAAAGCCCAGATCTGACTGTCGATTCCATACCCAATAGACCCCAGTGGTCCCCTGTGAGCACTCAAAACAAGTACAAATTCCTATGGCATTCACAGCCCGGCCTCAACTTACCTCCTGTTCTTATTGCACATTCCTTCCTGCTCTCGGATTAGGCCCACTGCAGGCCGGCCATAATGGCTGTCTTGCCTTTTCTCACATTGACCCTCATACCTAAAATGCCCTCCTGACTTCTGACTCTCAGAAACCCTGGTTTCCTTCTTGAAGTAAAGTAAGGACAAACGTGGTCGCAGATCTTGTAAGTTCTTTTTCTCTAGCACGAGTTGGCATAGATGGGCCCGAAATAACTTCCAACAGTCATTCTGTGGTTCCTCTCAAGGGTTCTTAACCTAGAATCTGTGAGCTTTTTGTTTATTTGTTTTAATGCAGGGTGTTGGGGCAGCTCGGTGGCAGGGTGGATAGAGTGCCAGCCATGGACTTGAGAGAACCTGGGTTCAAACCTGGCCTCTGACACTTCCTAGCTGTGTAAACTTGGGCAAGTCACTTAACTCCGATTGCCTAGCCCTTGCCATTTTTCTATCTTAGAACCGATGCTAAAACAGAAGGCAAGGGTTAAAAAAAAATAGAGGGTGTCCCAGAAGACTAGACTTTAAGATACTACATTTCTATCGCTATTTTCTTATAATTGATTTCCTTTCTAATTCTATATATTTTATTTCATGCATTTAAAAAAATTATGAGAAGACTACCAAAGGGAACTGTGATACACAAAACAAATTGAGGACCCCTGCTTTAAATGCTGAAACTTTTTTCTTTTTTAAACCATTACCTTCCATCTTGGAATCAATACTAAGTGTTGGTTCCAAGGTAAAAGAGCAGGGGGGAAAGCCAAGATGGCAACTTAAGAGCAATGAAAGCAGAAATCACTCAGAGAATCCTCTCAAATCGAGGTAGAAGAGTGGGAAGGGCTGGGCAGTCAGGGTTAAGTGACTTGTCCAGGATCACACAGGAAGTATATGAGGACAGATTTGAACCCAGGACCTCCTATTTTTTTAGACCTGGCCCTTGATTCACTGAGTCATTTAGCAACCCTCTGAAGCTTTTTTTCAAAAACAGTAATTTCATCGTTGCAGGGGACTTCCAATGAGGAACTCCCACTGCCTCAGCTCCAAGTCTTACAGAGCTACCATGGGCACTAGAAGATAAAGTGACTTACCCAGGATCACCTAGCCAGTGTATGTAAGACATTCAACTTTGATTGGGGAATGCTTTGTGTTCTTATAAATTTTACTCTTTTCTCTATGTATTTAAGAGATGAGTCTTTTGTCAGATGTACTCACTATAAGGCTTTTTCCAGATTTATTGTTTCCCTTCTAATCTTGGCTGCATTGGGAGTTTTTGTACAAAACTTTTAAACTTCATTGTAATAAAAAAATGATCAATTTCATTTTTCGTAAAAGACATTAGACATGAATTAGAATGTGCAGCCGTCTCTCTGTCTCTCCGGGAAGCAGACTCTATCTGGTAAACCATCATATTATTTCATTAAACCCAGGAACATCTCCTGCAGCAGACAACAAACAAGGCACTCCACATCCCTGCGTCTGATGTAGGAATCAAAATTGCTTTCTTTTAGCCTCAAAAGTCAGGTTTTTGCTTGACATTTTGGGCATTTTGAAACAAAGACTCGAATGCCGAGTTACTGCCAAAACTTCAGTTCTGGAAGAGATTAAACTGTGATATTGACAGCAAATAAAGAAAGGAAAGTTGGCCAACATGTTTCATAAAAACGTTCAACAGGAATAGAAAGAATAAGAGGTGTCTCCTTGATCTTCAGTTATGGACAGAAGAGTCATGTATTCATTCATCTTGTTTCCAGGGAAACTAGTTATTGACATTTTCATAGAATAATAGCTTTAGAGATAGAAGGGACTTTTAGGAGGCATCTTGTCTCTGCTGATATTTGACATTTATGGAAACTGAGACCCAGAGAAGTTCTTTACGTACTTAAAGTCACGCTGTCAAAATGATGGAACTAGCTAGCATTCTAAACCAGGTTTTCTGAAGGCAGAGTCCTTTCTACTATGACGTGATGCCTCCTTTTATTAAATTGCATATATATGTATGTATATGTACATATATAATGATTTCCATGCCCATGTTAGAATAGGAACTAATTGAGGATAAAGACTGTAATCTTGCCTTTTAGCACAGTGCGTTGCACATAGTAAACAAATAACAATTAATTAAAAAACAATATTTAAAAATTAATTATAAAAAGAAACAGAAACAGACATATTGCCCACATCCTGGCTTCGTGAACCAGCATCCTGGGAAATCTTCAGACTTCCCTTCCCAACTCCGGGACCCCAAGAGAAACATGAGTTAGTAGGCTTGACAGTGATGCCATTAGGGGTGCTGAGGTAGGTAAGTCTCTTCACTACCATGCTAAGTCATCCCTGACTCCTTTATAGGGTCTCAGTCTCAGGAAGGGACCTCCCAGATCTTCCCATCCATGCCTGGCCCAAGTGAGAATTCCCTCTTCAACAGTCTTCAATGGGCATTCAGTCTTTGCTTGAATACATCTGATGAGGGAGAACTCATTGCCTCCCAAGGCAGCCCATTCCACTTTGGGCCAGTTTTCATGATTGGGAATTGCTTCCTTACGCCAATCTTGAATCTGCTCCCTAGAACTTTTCCCCTTTCTTCCTAGTTTGTTGCTATGGGGTTAAACAGAATGAGTCTAATTCCATTCTGGGAGCAATCCTTCAAATCATCAAGAAGAGTCATCATGGCCCTCTGCTCCCAGTCTTTTCTTCCCCAACCTCATCCCATTGCCAACCATCATATAAGATGAACCCAAGGCCCTTGCCTGCCCTAGTTGTCTTCCTGAAAATTCTTATCCACTTTGTCAAAGCCCTTCCAAAAATGAGGTACCAAGAACAATAATGCAATCATGGTCTGAGCAGGATAAAATCCAATGAGTCAGTGGCTTAGTGGAGTGAGAGCCAGGCCTGGAGACAGGATGTCCTGGGTTCAAATTTGACCTCAGACACTTCCTAGCTGTGTGACCTTGGACAAGTCACTTTACCCCCATTGCCTACCCCTGACTGCTCTTCTACCTTGGAACTGATACACAATATTGTTTCTAAGATGGAAGGTAAAGATTTTTAAAACCATACGAGTATTACCTTACTAATTCTGAACACTCTGCCTCTCACTTCAGGCTCAGTCCCGTACATGGATCTAAGGATACTATGCCTCTCATTACAGTATAGTGAATAGAGTTCAGGAGAGAAATTCAAATCCCATTTTTGGTACTTTTTAGCTTATGACCCTGAGCAAGTCATTTAAACTTTCTGTGCCTTAGTTTTCTCATTTTTTTTTAATAACCCTTACCTTCCATCTTAGAATCAATACTGTGTATCGGTTCCAAGACAGAAGAGCAGTCAGGGGTAGGCAATGGGGGTAAAGTGACTTGCCCAGGGTCACACAGGAAGTGTCTGAGGCCAGATTTGAACCCAGGATCTCCTGTCTCTGGGCCTGGCCTTCTATCCACTGAGCCACCCGGCTGCCCCCAGTTTTTTCATTTTTAAATGAGGAGATTGGACTAGATAGTCTTTAAGGTCCATCACTCCAAGCTAGAAATCTCTGCATCTGTTGGCTTTGTGTGTGTATAATGAGAGAGAGGGAGGGAGAGAGAGAAAGAAAAAGAGGAAGACAGAAACAGAACGAGGGAGAACAGAGGGTGGAGGGAGGGAGAGAGAGAAGGAGAGGTTGTCAAGGCACTGATGATTCATTCCTCTTGGAGATCACAAAATATTTGTTCTCATTAGGCCTCTTGGCTCTTCCTTTGGGAGAGGGGGCTGTTACTTCATAGACAGAAGGCCAACTCCTTGAGGGAGTTTTGTCTTTGGGGCCCTAGCACTAGCAGTGCCTGACACATAGAAGGCACCTAATTAATGTTTGTTAATTGATGGATTGACCTATTGGCTTCATGCTCTGGGGCTAGAGAAAAGAGCTGGCTTTGGCTTCTGCTAATTAAGTCCTCAGGCACCTCATACAATGCATTTCCTCAAGTATAAAATAGAAGGCTGGAGCAGAAGGTCTCCAAAGTCCCTTTTGATCCTAGATTGACCCTTGGCACGGTGGGAAGTCCTGGACTGAGAGTCAGAAGCCCTGGCCAGGGAGAACTGAATTCTAGCTCTGATTCTGCCACTCACTCCCTTCTTGGCTTTGGCATAACTCATTTTCCTTGTCTAGAAGATGAGGGACTTCTACTAAGAGGATCTCCAAAGCCCCTCGCAGCTCTGGTGTCAGGATTCCAGGGTGCCTCCAAACTCTTGCTGAGCAAAGTAAATGAGCTTTGGGCAGTTCTTCGCCATGGCGCAGCGACCTGTAGTTTAATAATCATGGACATTTGTGTTGGCGCTTTAAGGTTTGCAAATCATATTCTCTGAAAACAATTTATTGGGGATATAAAAATGGAAAGCTTTTGCACAAACAAAATAAATGCAGCTAGATTCAGGAGAAAATAGAGATTGGGAAAAGTTTGTAAATCACATTCTTCACCAGATCCTGGGGAGGAAAGGTTTGCAAATAGTATGTCGGTTGGTGAGAGGAAGAGACAGCGAAGGGGCTCGCCCGGGAGCCCAAGGCTAGTAAGTGTCTGATGCAGGAGTCAAACCCAGATCTTCTGACTCTCTCCTGCTCTCTTTCTATCAGGATTCCACACTAGTTATGGCTTTCCACTAGCTTTATAATCAGATAAATGGGGTGTGACAATACCTATCAGAATAGCTTCAAGAAATCCCCAAATCCTTAATCAGTCAGCATCCATTGATTAAGGACCTACTATGCAAAGAGTTGGGAAGTGAGGAGATGACAGTGATGTGCTGTAAGGACTGGTGAGGGGGGTTCTGAGACACCTGGGAAGATCTGTGTGAACTGAGGCAGAGTGAAGTGAGCAGGACCAGAACAGCAACATTGTAGGATGACTCCCAACACCAGGACAAGACAGTTCTGAAGGACTCACGATTACTCATGCTCTCCACCTCCAGAGAAAGAGCTGATGGACTCTTGGTGTACATCCAAGTGGATTCTTTCAAACTTTCTTTTTTTAATTAATAATTTAATATTAATAATTATACTACATATTATAGAATTATATTACTATTATAATGATATAATATAGGTAATAATTATTAATAATTCTTTTATTGATCATTTTGTTTTCAACAGGCTAATATGGAAATATATAATCAATATCATATTGCTTCCCTTCTGGGGTAGGGAGGGGAGAATCTGTAACTCCATTTTTAAAGTAAATGTTAAAATTTTTTTCATGTAATTGGAAAATATTTAACTAAATAATTAAAAATATATTTTTAAAAAATTTTGAAAAAGAGGTAAAATTTTTAAAGGACCTACTATGTGCCAAACACAATGCTAAGCGGAGGAGATCCCAAGGAAAGATTAAAACAACAACAGCTCCTGCCCTCCAGGAGCTCACCATCTAATGGAGGAGACAACCATACAAACAAAATGTATGCAATATGAATGGAAGTCACCTTTGAGGAAATGCATTGTGGGAGGGGAGAATTGGGAAGGCAGAATGTGGGGTTCCAGCGGAATCTTCGAGGAAGCTAGGAGACTGAGGCACTGCAAACGCTTGAAATGAGGAGATGAAAGAGCGTGTGCCAGGACAGAAAGCAGGCTGCAGGCTGGCGAGCTGGGTCCAAGACTGGGGGGGTGGGGGTGCTGTGAGGAGCATCAAACACCCTCCTGGGAAACAGGCTCTGCAAAGGGAAACGACTTGCCCCAAACTGAATTCCTTAGCAAATAGCCCTACGTTGGCCCAAGGCCAAGAGGGGAGTAAGTGGACAGGACACTGACAGAGCAGGAGGTGGCCGGACACTTTGTGTCTGCAGCGGTGGAAACACTGAATGCTTCGTAGGTGACTGGTTGCAGTAACTTGTATTTCCTTTTCTACGCTTCGCTTTCCCCCAGAAGGAAGTCACTAGTAAGACGCTGTCAACATGGAAGTCTAGAGGCCCCCAGTTTACTTAGTTTGAGGGTAGAAGCCCCAGGTGTTGACCTAGTGGGAGGTAGACCCCATCCGAAGTCAAGTAGCTCTTTTGTCTCCAGAAGCCTTTCCCAGAATATCACACCCTCCTTCCGAGGATCGAACTCGGGACCTTCAGCTTGCGAGACGGACACGCTACCTACTGCGCCAAAGCTGAAGTGGAGGTCTATGAAGAGGGACCTTCCCTCAGGGGAAACCTCTCCTGTGACAAGGTCAACACCTGGGGCTTCTACCCTCAAACTAAGTAAACTGGGGGCCTCTAGACTTCCATGTTGACAACACTTAGCTGGGTGACCCTGAGAAGAAAACGGCCCTGGGCAAGTCACTTTGCCCTATAAGTTAGAGAAGGAAACAGCCAACCACTCCAGGGTCCTCACCAAGAAACGCCCCCCTCCCCCCATGGGGTGCGGAAGAGTCAGACACAACAGAGTTCCATTTAATCAGAATTAAATCAAAGCAACCCGGAGACTCTAGCCTGGGCTTTGTCTGCTGCCTCTGAGGTGTCTGGAGAAAGCCGCGCCTCCGGTCTGGGGGAGGGAAATGGGGCTCAGGTTTCCGGGAGGCTCCAGGGAGGCTTGAAACGTTCCCCGCCCCACCCCCCACCCCAGCGGATCACTTTCCGGCTCACAGGAAGCCGGGCCTCCACACTAAAGCAGAAGCAGATGCTTGGCGGAGGCTACCCCGGCCACCCCGAGCCGGGCAGAGGGGCTTGCAAGAATCCCCTGGGAGGGCCGCCTGGCACCTGGCTGCAGACTCGGGAAGGGGGCCCCGCCGGGGAGGGGAGGCTGGAAACCATCGTTCCCACACCGGAACGCTATCTCTCCTCCCCTCACCTTTTCCTTCTTGGCCTGGAGTTACAGAAGGGGGCCGGCAGGGGGCAGTCGAGAGAGCTAAGGGAAGGGGACGGGAGATGCAGGGGAAAGAGCAGGAACTCGGTGGGACCCACACCAGGGCTTTAGCCCACTCACGAGGCTGCCAGGAAAAAATGAGCCTCCCACACCGTGAGCATCCGGGCCAGAGCCTCTCTCCTCCCCTCTAACCCAGCCCTGCCTCCCGGCCCTCGGGCAGAGAACACCTGGAATCTGAGGGCTGGCCGGGCCCGTCGCGCCCCCCTGCTCCATCCCACCTGAGGTGGGCACAGCCCCTGGGGCCACAATAGTGCCGGACTCGAGGCCACCTCCGGCCCGACATGGGGACTGGGGCCCTCCTGGGCCACTCTACCATCTCTGATAGCCCCGGTATTCTGCAAGCATCCCCGAGCACCCGAGTTCAAATTCTGAACTACTTCCCTGGACCCTGGCTTCTTTCTTTGGGAAATAACGGGTTTAATTAGAGATGAGAAGCTCAGCCTCAGTTCCCTGAATTTTTTAAATTAGTATACTCTATTCAACAGAATTCGTTTCCTTTATAATCTTTTTATTTTCATGCGCTTAAAGCCTGAAAAGGGCTTCCTAGGTTTCATCACCCTGCCAAAGGATTCCGGGACACAAAAAGGGTTAAGAGGATGTCAAAGAGCTCTTTGGAACAGTGAATAGAGCTCAGGGCCTGGAGACAGGAAGACGGTCTTCCTGAGTTCAAATGTGGCCTCAGACACTTCCTAGCTGAGTGACCCTGGGCAAGTCACTTCACCCTGTTTGCCCCCGTTTTCTCATCTGTTACATGAGCTGGAGAAGGAAATGGCAAGTATCTCTGCCAAGAAAATCCCTTTCAATCCATCTACCAGCCAACAAGTCCTTATTGGATGCCTTCTGTGTATCGTGCACTAGATGTATTAATAAGTATGTATTCATTATTATTGTGTGTTGAGTATTATGCAGAAACAATTATGTATTAATTGTTGTATATTAATTATCAATTGTGTATTAATTACAGTGTGTTAATTATATATTAATTATTGTATATTATGTATCATTCATCATTGTATAGTAATTATAGTATTTTTGTTGCACATTAATTATTTGTTAGGTGTTATTGTTGCATATTAATTATTGTGTATTTATTATACATTAATTGCATATTCATTATTACTTGTGTATTTTGTTACATATTAATGTGTATTAATCATTATACATTAATTGTTATATATTAATCATTACTTATCAATTATTATTGTGTATTAATTACTCTGTGTTCATTATTATATATTCATTTTATATTATGTATTAATCATTGTGCAGCAATTATTATACATTAATTGTATATTAATTATTTGTTGTGTATTTTGTTACATATTAATTATTATGTATTAATCATTATACATTAATTGTTATATAGTAATCATTATTTATCAAGTATTGTTTATTAACTACTGAATATTATGTATTAATCATGTATTAATTATTATACATTAATTGCTGTATATTAGTTATTTGTCATGTTATTGTTGCATATTAATCACAGCATATTAATTATTAATTGTTTGTTATGTATTTTTGTGTTAATTATTTTGTATCCATTGTGTATTGTGCATTAATCATCATTGCATGTTAATTATTATGCTTTCATTCTTATTGTGTAGTTCTTATTTATTAATTATTGTGTTTATTATGTATTTGTTGTGTTAGATTGTGTTAATGGAACTGTATTCATATTTATATTCTGCATTAATATTAATATTATGAATTAGCTTAACATCACACGTATACACTCCCGCATGTATTATCTTTCAATCAGACAATGAACCCGGCAGCCGCCTCTCTGCCCTTCTTGTATTATGATACAAAGACCAGAAAAGGAGCCAAATTCTCGGCTTCTCTAGAAGATGAGGAAGGCTCTCGATCCCAGCCGCTTCCGCAGGTGCAATACCGCGTTGGCCACTAGATGGCAGCAGCGTCCCGCCGTGGTCAGGACCGGGCACAGCATCCATCAGCCCAGGTTTAGAGTTTGGCATTCTCCTCCCTCCTCCATTTCCATATGGAAAGAATCAGGCCCCGAAGCAGAATCCTCTTCCGGGCTTCTAGAGGCCTCTAAGTCTAACAAAGCACTGTCTTTCCAGTAACCTTGGGAGAGCCGAGAAAGCTTCCGTCCCCCGGGAGACGCGATGGGGCGCCCCACTCCCTCCCCGGCATGGATTCCTCATTCTCACACCCTTCCTTCCCCTCTGCGGCTGCCATGTTCAGACTCTCGCTGTCTCCCACCTCGCTTATTGCAACAGCCTCCTCACTGGTCTCCCCACCTCGACGCCCTCCCCCTCCTGAACCTCCTCCATACTGCTGCCCAGGGGAATTTTCTTAACCACAAAATTGTTCACAACTCTCTCTTCCTCAAGCAACTGCAATGTCTCCCTGTTGCCTGAAGAATAAAATATAATCTCCTAAAAAAAAAAAAGATGCAAAGCCTGGCTCCCAAACTACATTTACAGCCTCCCTGGGTATTATTAGTACATCCTCCCACTCTCTCTGATAGTCAGACCCGGCTTCTTTTCTGTTTCCCACACAGGAAACTCCACCTTCCACCCAGTTCTTTTGCCCTGTCTTCTCCCAAGCTTGGAAGGTATTCTTTCCTCATTTCTCTTCCTCTAAAATGCAGCCCAAGCACCATCTTCTGCATGAAGCCTTTCCTGATTCTCCTTCTAACTACCTTCTATTTAAAATAACTTCTTTGTAGTTAGGAGGACCTGAGTTTGAATCCTGCCTCAGATAGCCCTATAACCTTGAGCAAGTCATTTTTTAAAATGTTATTTTTAAAATATTTTTCCATAGTTACATGATTCATGTTGTCTTCCCTATCAACGCTGACAAGCAATTCCACTGGGCTGTACATTTATCATCACTCAAAATCTATTTCCATATTGTTCTTTTTTGTAATAATCTTTTAAAACCCAAACCCTCAATCACATACCCATACAAATAAGTGATTAATCCTATGTTTTTCTTCTGTGTTTCTGCTCCCACAGTTCTTTCTCTGGGTGTGGAGAGCAACTTTCTCATAAGTCCCTCAGAATTGTCCTGGATCAATTGCATTGCTGCTAGCAAAGTCCATTACATTCGATTGTGCCACAGTGTATCAGTCTCTGTGTACAATGTTCTCCTGGTTCTTCTCCTTTCATTCTGCATCACTTCCTGGAGGTCTTTCTGGCTCTTTCTGAAATCCTCCAGTTCATCATTCCTTACAACACAATAGTATTTCATCACCAACATGTACCACAATTTGCTCAGTCATTCCCCAGTTGAAGGGCATCCCCTCATTTTCCAATTCTTTGCCACCCAAAAAAAAATGCAGCTATAAATATTTGTGTATGAACAGAACCTTTCCCATTTTTTAATCTCTTTGGGTTACAAAGGAAATTCAAATATACACACAAATAGTCATTTAGGAAGTTCCAATGCAGACATCTGAATATAAATACAGGAAATCCCAATACACATATAAGGAGCTTGTAACAAGGGCATACGTGTGTAGGAGCTGGACAAGTGAATCCTAGAGTGTGGATTGTCGGAGCTAAGAAAGTCCTTAGAAATGGGGTGTCACATCCAAAGGAAGAACTGTGGGAGCAGAAACACAAGAAAAACAACTGCCTGATCACATGGGTCAAGGGGGATGTGATTGGGGTTTTGGTGTTAAAGGATTGCTCTACTGTATATAGGAATAACATGGAAGTAGGCTTAGAACAATGACACATGGATAACCCAGTGAAACTGCTTGTCAGCTCCTAGAGGGAGGAAGGAAGGGGGGGAGGGGGGGAGAAGGAATCATGTAACCATGGAAAAAATATTCTAAAGAAAAATTAAAATAATAAAAGAAAATAGAATGAAAAAGAAAGTAAACAAAGAAATGGAATGTCATCTGAGAGGGGCTTTGGGGATCATCTATTCCAACCCCTTTATACAAATGAGGAAACTGAGGTTGCAGTTGAGAAGAAGGGTCCCTCCTGCCCTTCTGCCACCCTCAGAGGATGTGAGATTCTTTCTCTGTAGCTTCAGCTTCTTCCCATCCTCAAGTACCATTTTCAGTGACTCTGAACTGGTGAATTTCTGCATCCTCCTGGTGGCTTTAGCCATGGTCTGGA
The DNA here is from genome assembly GCF_027887165.1 of Monodelphis domestica. Classification (NCBI taxonomy): domain Eukaryota; kingdom Metazoa; phylum Chordata; class Mammalia; order Didelphimorphia; family Didelphidae; genus Monodelphis; species Monodelphis domestica. The sequence goes on from NC_077231.1 coordinate 98,049,443, forward strand.
TGAGAGAGGGAGCTCCATAGCTGGGAGGGGAGGAATAGATGCTACTCAGCACCCCTGTGATGGTGGGGGGGCCCTGTATCAACACAGGGAGAGGTCAGCCCTGGTCCTCTCAGATGGAGGGTGGGGGGTGAGAGGTAGGAGTGGGAGGGATGGGGACTAGTCAAGCCTCCAGAAGGGGATTGAGGCCAGTGTTTGAGTATCTACCTCATCAAACTGCTCTGAGAATCAAGTGAGTTAAATGCATGTGTGAAGTGCTTTGTAATCAAAAATGGAGATCTACAGAGAGCTATGACTACTGTTACCATCACCATCATCATGAAATATTCCTCCACTAATGTCCCCCTGCCAGCTAGTGGATAGGAAGCCATATCTGGAGTCAGGAAGGACTGAATTCAAATTTAGTCTCAGACACTTGCAAGCTGTGTGACCCTGGGTAAGTCACTTAACCCTTTTTGCCTCAGTTTCTTTATTTGTCATATGAGCTGGAGAAGGAAATGGCAAACCACTCCAGTATCTCTGCCAAGAAAACCCCAAATGAGGTCATAAAGAATCAGATACAGCCAATCAACAAAATGTCATCCTTTGGTGCTTCATTGTGTAGTGGAAATCACTGATATGACATCAGGGGCAGGTCCTAGCAAGCCAAAGAGGCCTTGAATGACAGCCAAGGGATGAGCTATATGTCTGAGGACCCACCTTAGGGAAGTTCATTCCCAGGCCAACAGGCGGGAAAAGTTCTTGGGGCTGTAGTTTCTCAAGGAGAAGTTATTAAAGCCTGGGGTTGCTGTGGGAGTGAAGGGAGGACACTTGAGGAAAATCTGGTTCTCCTGAAATATCAAAGTCATATTACTATTACTGCAAAGCAGCATAGGGTATCGTATGGAGAGCCAGCCTTAGAGCTGGGTAGAGCCGAGTTCAGGTTCTACCTTTCCAGATTTGACCTGGGCTAGTCACAACTCAGCACCCCCAGACAATCCTCTAAGGCTTTTCAGTTAACCAAAAGGTACCAAACTACATTGGTAGAGCACTTTGTCTCCCCAGAAATATTGAGAAAGCCCAAGTGTGGGCTCCCATCTGACCCCAACAAAATTATTATTATTCATATTAGTATATTATAGTATTATTTTATATTTATAGCATAAATGTATTATTATTATAAATTATTAGTAATAGAAGCAGCAGAGACCATATAGACCCCAGGTCTTCTGACTTGCCTCCTAGCTACTGTACCACACTGGGTCAAGTTTTGTGCCCAGGAGCCCCGGGGACCCAGCTTGCGTCTCAAGTGTTGGCAAACAGCCCTGGTTTTGCTTCCTGGATAGAGTCACCAACTTGGTCCCTTTGTCCCAACTACAGAATCTAGGGGGCATTTTGAGGGCTGAGGACTCCTCATGGACAGTCACACAGCAGGGGAAGAGGGAACAGTCAGACCCATTTCCTGATCAACTTGCCAAGCGGAACTTTGAGCCTTTGCTTGGAACCTGTCCACACTCCTCTGCCTACTGAATGTGGACGTGCCCGTGGCCACCCTTCTGAGAGAACAAAAGGCAATTCTTGATTAGGTCTCAGTGACTGAAGTTGCCTTCAAGATTACTCGGTTCATCCATTCCACAAACATTCAGTTAGTGCAAAGTAAGTGTTTCTTGCCCTCTTTTGTCACACTCCATCAAAATGATTGCTATTACTGAGAGCTAGAGTCGATACAGTGGACAGAGAGCTGGCTGTCGTCAGAAAATCTGACCCAGGATAGTTGTAGGACCCTGCGACAGTCCCTGCTATCTCTGATCCTGTTTCTTCATCTGTAGAGTGAGGAGTTGGAGTACTGATCTCGAAGGTCCAGCTCTCAATCCGTGGTTCTGTGAATCAGAAGCAAAGTACTCACTTGCTTCAGAAGAGGGAGTTTCCTCACCTGGGATTTCCTTTTGCCAATTAAATGACAGATCCAATCTCTGTCTTTGTGTTTTTCACATCACTTCCATTTCTAAATGTATGATCACACACACACACACACACACACACACACACACACAGCCCAGTGACACAAGCCTCAGGCCAGTAAAATAGCATTCATGACTTTCTGTCTAGTCCAAGATATAGGAGGACAACAGGAGAGGATGGAGGGATGGATGGAGGGAGAATGGATGGAGGGATGGAAGGATGGAGGGAGGGATGGAGGGATGGATGGAGGGATGGAGGGATGGAGGGATGGATGGAGGGAGGGATGGAGGGATGGAGGGAGGGATGGAGGGATGGAGGGAGGGATGGAGGAATGGAGGGATGGATGGAGGGAGGGATGGGAGTGCCTAGAGAGGATAAAAACTATGTCTCACTTCTTGCTTAACCAGTTTTCATGACCTTTGACTTTGACTCCAGCCAGATTTCTAGCCCTATTTCACCTTCCCAGGCAATGTCCTTGTTTTCCAACAATAATAAAACCAAAGTGACTGGGAGAGGAAGACAAATCAAGCCTCATCTTTCCTTTTCTCCTAGTTGATTCTAAATGAATAATCAATCAATCATTTAAGTATTTATCAATCCCTTCTCTGCACTGGGCACTGTGCCAGGTAGTAGGCAAAGACAAAATGACAAAACGAGTTGAGTTCATTTCTTTGGGCCTGTTTCCTTATTTGTAAAATGAAGAGATCATACTGGATGATCCCTAAGCACTGGCCTTCTAATTCTCATTTTGAGTGAATGATTATTATTATGGTAACCCTAATCTATCACCCAAATATAAATCCCAATTCCCTCTTAACAGGCATCACAAAGAAGTCCCAGGACCATCCCTGATCAAATAAACTTGTACCTGGCAGAGTAGGTGCTTAATAAATGCTTATCTCATTCTTTCTTCTTTCCTCAGAAAAACCCAGGATGAAGCTAAAGTAGGGATAACATTAATATTCATAGGATTCTGGAAGCTAGATGGTTCAATGGATAGAGCACCAGGCTTGTAGTCCGGAAGACCTGGGTTCTAATTTGACCTCAGCCACTTCCTAGCTATGTGACACTGAGCAAGTCACTTAACCCTAATTACCTAGCCCTTGCCCTTCTGTCTTAGAGTTGTTATTAGGACAGAAAGTAAGGGCTTAGCTCTTTTTGTGAAGGCAAAGAATTGGAAATTAAAGGGATGTCTCTCCATTGGGGAATGGCTGAACAAACTGTGGTCTATGATGGTGATGGAATACTGTTGTGCTATAAGGAATGATGAATTGATGGACTTCTATAAGAACTGGAAAGATCTCCATGAACTGATGCAGAGTGAAACCAACAGAACAAGGAGAACATTGTACAAGTAACTGAAATGTGGGACGATCAAACATGATTGACTTTGCTACTAAAAACAATGCAATAATCTAGGACAATTCTGAGGGACTTGTGATAAAGAATGTTATCCACATCCAGAGAAAGAACTGTGGGAGCAGAAACACAGAAGAAAATATATGATTTTTCACTTGTTTATATGAGTATAGGATTTGGGGTTTTGGTTTTATAAGATTACTCGAAAAAAGGAATAATATGGAAATGTGTTTTTCATGATAATACATGGAAACCCAGGAAAAAATTTGAATTTTTTAAAAAATCCTTACCTTTGGTTTTTGATTCCAAGGCAGAAGAGAGGTAAGGGCTAGGAAATGGAGGTTAGGTGACTTGCCCAGGGTCACATAGCTAGGAAGTATCTGAGGCCACATTTGAACCCAGGACCTCCCCTCTCTAGGCCTGGCTCTCAATCCACTGAGCTACATAGCTGCCTCTCCCAAAAAAAATTTTTTTAAAGAAAGTAAGGGCTTAAAAAATATATTTATAGGTTCCCATATTGAAGGCTAAAAGGATCCTTAAAGGCTTTATCAAATCCAACTCCCTCATTTTACAGATGAGAAAACTGACTTGCTCAAGATCTCAAGGAGACAGCAGCATGATACATGGGGAAACATCCTAGATTCAGAATAAGAAGACCAATGTAGTCCTCTGGAAGACCTGGAAGGAATCCTGGTTTCTGAGTCAGAAGGTCTGAGTTCAAATCCTTTTTCTGTCATTTGTTAACTCTGTATCTGACTCATTTTCCCTGTCTGTAAGAAATGAGAGAATTTTAGACTATATGGCCTGTAAGGTCATTCATAGTTCTAAATCTGTAATTCTATGATAGTCATATTTTAATTCAGCTCTTCTCCTGTTTCAAGTTTATTGTTCAGCTATTTCATTTGTGTCCAACTCTTCATGACTCCATTGGAGTTTTCTTGGCAAAGATACTAGAGTGGTTTGCCATTTCCTTCTCCATCTTGTTTGACAGATAAGGAAACAGAGGCAAACAGGGTGAAAAGACTCAGTGCTTGTAAATATCTGAGGCTGGATTTGAGCTCAGGTCTTCTTGACTCCAGGTCTGATACTATCCACTACACCACCTAGCTGCCAAGGTACAGTATTCCTACATTACTTCCTTGTATGTCTCTGTTTGTTTCTGCTCTCCTCATTGCACTGGGTTCCAGTAGGATCATAAATCAATCCCAGCCCTAATCAGAGCATGTACCTGGGTGTACTTGGCTGAAGGAGTGGGCTGAGTCAGCAAGGACAGATGCCAAGGAAAATAGATGCCAGGTGGAATGTTGATAACAGAAGCCTTAGTCAAGTAGCCTTCATGGCCTTCCTCAAAGGACAATAAGCCCAGGGCCACAAGCTCAGCTCAACCTGCCCAGGGCCAGTGGGTGAAGGCAAATGGAGGAGACAGACCACAGGAAACTTCCTGGCAGGCAAAGATTCTACCCGTCCTGGAAAGCATCAAAAAGCCTTCCTTGATCCCTGCACCTTCCTTCAGGACCACAACCAGCACTCTGTCTCAGGTGTATTTTACATGTAATTTAGATCTTCTCCAGAACCTTGGACTCTACTACTGGAACTATCTTGGGCTCATTTGTGTGTCAGATCCAGATGCTCAGCTAATTCCCAGGCTCCCTTGTCCTCCTCCATTAGAACATAAGCTCCTTAACAGGTTTTGAACAATGATATGTATATAATCCAGTGGAACTTCTTGTCGGCTTCAGGAGTAGGGAGGAGTGAGTGTGTGTGTGTGTATGTGTTGAATCATGTAACCATAGAAAATATTCTAAATTTAAAAAATTAAAATAAAAAAGAACACAAGCTCCTTGAAGGCAAGGATGTCTTGCTCATTTTGTGCCCCCTGATAAATATGTAATAAGTGATTTTATTCAATATTATAATAACAATTATAATTGCCACTATTCATATGGCACCTTAAGACTTGAAAAACTACCTATATCATCTCATCTGAACTTCATAACTATGCTTTGGAGTAGATGCTAATATTTCTTCCCATTACATAAATGAGGAAACATAGACTGAGAGAAGTAAAATGATTTGCCATGTGTTGCACTTCTAAGAGGCAAGATTTGGACTCAGGTCTTCTTGACTGCCAAGTCTGAACTTACTTGGCTGTTATCTATCCATCTATTCATCCATCCATCCATTCATCTATTCATCTGTCCATCCACCTCTATCCATTTATATCTGTCTATCCATCCATCCACCCATTTATATCTATCTAGGGACAGCTAGATGACACAGCAGACAGAATGCCAGAACTGGAATCAGGAAGACTCATCTTCCCGAGTTCAAATCTGGCTTCACACTTACTAGCTGTGGGCAAGTCACTTTACCCTGTTTGCCTCAGCTTCCTCATCTGTAAAACGAATTGGAGAAGCTAGAGAAAAGGCAAACCACTCCAATATCTCTACTAAGAAGATGGAGTCATGAAGAACTGGACACAACTGAAAGTGATTGAACAACAACAATGACAAATATCTATTTATCCCTTCAATTATATCTACCCATCCAAGATGTGGCAAAGTCAGGACATTAATGCATTGCTGGTGTAGTTGTGAATTCTGGAGGGCAACCATTCTGGAGGGCAATTTGGAACTATGCCCAAAGGGCGATAAAAGACTGTCTGCCCTTTGATCCAACCATAGCACTGCTGGGTTTGTACCCCAAAGAGATAATAAGGAAAAAGACTTGTATAAGAATATTCATAGCTGTGCTCTTTGTGGTGGCCAAAAATTGGAAAATGAGGGGATGCCCTTCAATCGGGGAATGGCTGAACAAATTGTGGTATCTGTTGGTGATGGAATACTATTGTGCTCAAAGGAATAATGAACTGGAGGAATTCCATGTGAACTGGAACAACCTCCAGGAAGTGATGCAGTGAGAGGAGCAGAACCAGGAGAACATTGTACACAGAGACTGATACACTGTGGTACAATTGAACATAATGGACTTCTCCATTAGTGGCAGTGCAGTGATCCTGAACAACTTGGAGGGATCTATGAGAAAGAACACTATCCACATTCAGAGGGATCTATGAGAAAGAACACTATCCACATTCAGAAAAAGAATTGTGGGAGTAGAAACACAGAAGAAAAACAACTGCTTGAATACATGGGTAGAGGGGATATAGCTGGGGAGGTAGACTCTAAATCAGCTGTTCTCAACCTGTGGGTCACGACCCCAGCGGGGGTTGAATGACCAAAACACACCTAAAGCCATAGGAAAATACATATTTCCAATGGCTTTAGCCGCTGAGAAATCATGCTACTTTACAGCAAGATCTCAGAAAGAATGGTGACCCTGTTGCCCGCACATTGTACTAATATTAGTTACCTATCAGCAGTCCTCCCACTATGAGGGGATGGATTTACCCTGTTGCCTGGAGACTGGACTCAAACAGAGACCCAGAGAGAGTACCCAGGCGCTGGCTCTGGAGGGGTTAAGAGCAAGTCCTGGAGTGGATAACTCCTGGAGTGGATAATGGAGCCAAGTAACCCTAGCAAAGTGAAGCCTCAGCTCGATCTGAAGGGAGATGACAGGAAGAAGAAGGCAGCATCTGCAGACCCCCTCCTCAGGCAGGACTTACCTCCCGCTCCAGTGCTCAGGCTGCCTCCTGCTGGATTAATATTTCTCAACATATAATTAAATATTGTTTTTGTGATTAATCACTATGTTTAAATTATGTTTGATTTGTATCAATGAGAATACATAATGCATATCAGGTATTTACATTCTGAATCATAACTGTAGCAAAACTACAGTTTTGAGGTAGCCACCAAAATAATTTTTTGGTTGGGTCACTGCAACATGAGGAACTGTATTGTGGGGTCACGGCATTAGAAAGGTTGAGAACCACTGCTCTAAATGAACATCCTAATGCAAACACCAACAACATGGAAATAGGTTCTGATCAAGGACACATGTAATACCCAATGAAATTGCAGTTGACTACCAGAAGGGTGAGGGGAGGGGAAGGAGGGAAATGATGTGATTCTTGTAACCAAGGAATAATGTTCTAAACTGACTAAATAAATTATTTTTAAAAAATTATCTACCCATCCATCTTTCTATCCACTTATATCCATCCATCATCTATCAATTTATATCTATTTCTCTTCCATCCATTTATATCTATCCACCTATCTATTTCTTCATTTATATCTATCTATCTATCCATCAATTTGTTTCCATCCATCCTAAAACTTCCCGTCCTGCGAGAAGTTTTAAGGTAGGAAGATAGAGACAAGATAGAAGTTTTAGATACGATGAGGGGGATGACGGAGTCAAATTAGAGATATGAGGTGGCAGGAATGAGTCTTTATTAATTTTCCATGAGCCACAGCTAAGCTCTGATCAAAGGACCCTTCCAAAGGCTTTTACCAGTCCAGAGATCCACATTTAATACCACACAGGTCGGAGAGATGAAAGAGAGATAGAGAAGGTTTAAAGATGGAGCTTGGCCAGAGGCCAAGCTCCTGCCAGGACAGCCATAAGCTAGCCTGAAAGAGAGAGAGAGAGGCGGAGCTTGCTGGGCTATATATAATCTTTGATATACAAATATACACAGTACATAGGGATGATTCTCATTGGTTAATGACAAGGTATAGGTGTGGTTTCTCTTAACCAGGTGAGCACAAAGAAACCTGTGTTCCCACCTAACCTGGGAGAAGCTGGGGTCAAGGGTCAAAGGCTTTCCCAGCCATGTGCAATACTGAGCATGCTCAAGACTGAGCATGCTCTCTTCTAAGGCAATCTGTACATACCAACTGTTCCCCTTGCCCATAGCTAGGGGTGGACTGCTACACATCCATCCATCTATCCATTTGTTTCTATCCATCTTTCTATTTCTCTATCCACCCATTTCTATCTATCTATCCATCCATTTATTTTTAAACTCTTCCTTACCTTCCTTTCCATCCATTTATATCTCTCATCCAATTATCCAGATTTCTATTTTTCTATCCATTAATTTATAATTATCTGTTTCTTCATTTTTATCTATCTATCCATTTTTCATTTATATCAATCTATCCATCTTCCAATCCATTTAGATCTGTCTTTCTATCCATTCCTCCATCCCTCCATCTTCTATCAAATATAAGAGTTTTTTGAGTTCATGTCCCTCCCTAGATCTAGATCTAGATCTATGACTCTATGGCCCTTGGCTCTTCACCATTTCTATGACCTTGGGGAAGCCACATCCCTCTAAGTCTCTTTTTCTGAGCTATAAAATGAGGGGGTTGGGCTCCATGAACCAACCTCTTGTGATTCTGCTACTGGTTCCTCTTTTTTTGGGACCCAGACCAAGTTGTTCCTGAGCTGGCTTTTTCTGTTCCCTTTTCCAGCCTGAGTTCTTCCTCACAAACTGTTGTCAAAACACCCCCAATGAACTTTGGGACACTAAATCTGGCGCTTCAGATGGCACATCTGTGATAAGGTCCCTACTTGAGGGGTGCAGAGGATGGAGAAGGTTCTCCTCCCCCAGCTGTCATGACACTAGGAGAGAAAATGACACTATCTACATCATCGCAAGTCCTTCATTTTATAGAATATAAAGTCTTCTTTGAGGTTTTTAAAGCCATTAATGACTAGGGCCTTTCCGACCTTTCAAGTCTTCTTATACCTCATCTCCCTCTACTTGCTCTGTAATTCAGTGACACTGGTCTCCTTGGGGTTCCTCAAACACAACACCCCACCTCTAGACTCCAGCCTTTGCACTGGCTGTTCTCCATGCCCACAATGCCAATTTTCTTTACCTCCACCTCTTTGCTTGCCTGATTTCCTTCAAAATGTTGCTCAAGCCCTATTCTCTGCAGGAGGCATGGTGAATGGTGGAGTTGTGAACTGGTCCAACCATTCTGGAGAACAGTTTGGAACTGTGCCCAAAGGACTTTAAAACTACTTACCCTTTGACCCAGAAAAATCTCCACTAGATCTGTATCTCAAAGAGACAAACAAAGGGGGAAATCACCTATTGATACAAAAATATTGTGGCAGCTCTTTTTGGGGTGGCAAAAACTTGGAAATTAAAGGGATGTCCATCAATTGGGGAATGGCCAAATAATTCGTGGTATGTGATGGTAATGGAATACTAATACGCTGTAAGAAAAGATGAGCAGAAAGATTTCAGGAAAGGCTGGAAAGACTTGCATGCACTGATGAAATGGAAATGAGCAGAAACAGGAGAATATTATGCACAGTAATAATACCTGATGGTAAGCTGAATGACTTATCTACTCAGCAGACAGTGATCCAAGGCAATTCCAAAAGACCCACAATGGAAAAGGCCATCCATCTCCAGAGAGAGAACTGATGAACTATGAGAGCAAATTAAAGCATATTTTCCTTTTTAAACCTTTACTTGGGACAAGTAGGTGGTTCAGTGGATAGAAAGCCAGGCCTAAGGATGGGAGATTCTGGGTTTAAATCTGACCTCGGATACTTTCTAGCTGTGTCACCCTGGGCAGATCACTTAATTCCCATTGCCTAGCCCTTACCACTCTTCTGCCTTGGAGCTGATTATTGGTATCAATTCTAAGATGGAAGGTAAATAAATAAACAAACAAATAAATAAATGAGTGAATGAATGATTGAATAAACAAACAAACAAATAAATAAATAAATAAGCTATGGGTTCCAGATCCCTTGACTTTGTATACTTTGGGGCTCAGAATATAATCCATTTCTCTAGGGTTCCACTGTATTTCTTTTTTTAAACTCTGATCTCTCCTGTCTACACCACACCATCCAGGTCCTAATTGTATATAGGATTAGAATTCATTTCTTGATGTGTTATTCGTTTAGTGACTCTGTTAGGGAAGCTAAGGAGATTCAGGGTGGGCTCTAGCCCATTTTGAAAATCTAGAGACTGAATATCAGAAAAATGGAATTGGCAAAGAGTCAGTCATTACCAAAGATCCATTCTGGAACCAGACAATCTATTTGTCTGTATTTTTTCTGCTAACATTCTGTATACACAAAGAGCAAACCAACCTTAGACCCCTGCTTCTAACATTAAACAAAGCACTCTTTTCTGGATCTCAGTTTCCCCTGTGGGAAACTGACAAACTGTACCGGAGGTCTCTACTGTCACAAAAGTTAAGAATAGGAAATGAAGTCATCTAGCCCTAAAGCTAGCCAGTGGTTAAATTTTCATTTTCACCTCAGAAATCAGCAAACGCTCCAAATCAGGACATGATTTATTGTTTTATTGATTGAAGGCAATGGAGAATAATGTGGATTAAACTTTAAAGTGTGTTAAGAACTTTTTTTTATCCAGTTTTTGGTCCTACTCATAGCTTTATGAAAATCCTTTTTACAATATATCCATTTACTCTGGAGAACAATTTGGAACTATCTTCAAAGGGCTAGGGAGGTAAAGGGATTTCACAAGGCCATACAAGATGGGGCATGCAAGGGTTTCTTAAAGACATCCAGTCACTACTGGTGGATAACCAGTGATGAGAAAGTCACTACTTCCTAAGGTCAATGATTCTCACCCTTCTTTTCTTATTTCTCTGCATCACAGAATGATGGAATCTCTCTGGCACAGAATCTCACAATTGGAAGGAACCTGGGAGGTTGGGCAGTATCTAGTCTAACACCTGACCAAAAATTTTCTCTACAACACATCAATTCAGTCCTATCCAACTCAAACATTTATCAAGAGCCTACATGGGCAGCTAACTGGCTCAGTAGCTAGAGAGCCAGGCCTGAAGATGAGCGATCCTGGGTTCAAATCTGATTTCAAATACTTCCTAACTGTGTGGTCCTGGGCAAGTCACTTATTACCAGTTGCCTAACTCTTACCACTCTTCTGCCTTGAAACCAATACTTAGCATTGATTCTAAGTCAGAAGGTCAGGTGTTGGGGTTTTTTCAAGAGCCTACTGAAATATTATAATAGGATTGAAGGGGTTTAGGGAAGAAACATAGAAGGAACATATAAATATTTTTATTTTATTAAGCAAGGAAGGGGGAGGTAAAAAGGGAAAGAAGGGAAAAGGGAGAGATCGTAATTATTTTACCCTCTAAATTATAAGCTATCTGACTGCAACTATCTTATTTCTAAATACATTAAAGGCAAAGTCTTTAGGGATTAGTAATCTTACAACAGAGTCTATTGGTGGGCAAAGTCCAAAAATCCCAAGAGGAATATCCAAAGGTGGTCTCTTCTATCTGTCCAGCAGAATAATGAAGACTGCCTTCTTCTCCACAGCCAAAGATATTCCCAGGCATGTAATTTGAAAGATGGTTTCTCAAGTTGCTGCAGGAAAATACTCCTCTTTCATCCAGGGCCAAAGAGATTGTCAGTTGCTTAACTGTTTCTCGGGGATTCTATTCCACCAGCTCCAGGGAAAAGTCTAATCCCATGCCCTGCCAATCACTCTTAGGTCCTAAGTTTTGTTTCCTATTGTAACACTACTCAATAAACATTTATCAAATGCTTACTCTGTGCCAGGCACTATGCTAAGCACTGAAGATCCCAGACAATTAAATGGTTTAACCTTTGTTTGAAAACCTGCAGGGAAGAGGATTTCACAGCTTCTGATGGAAACACAAGTCTAATTCTTAATGAGTTTATCCTGGAACTCATAAACTTAAAGGGCTTAGGCACTAGACAACTGAGGGCTTAAATGACTTTTCCAGTGTCATATAGCCAGGATAGGTTAGAGGCAAGACTTGAACTCTGGAAGACCTGAAGAACTCAAGGCCAATTACCCACAAGGCTCGTCATTACTCTACCTCTCCAAGCAGCCTCACATCACCTTAGCTAGGGAGACTGGTCATACTACATTGACTTTTTCTGAGTTTACAATACAGTAAATCTCCATATCTTTTTCTGACTAGCCCCAGCTCTCCTAAAATCTCATCCACTGCAAAATCCTGTTTCCTCAAACCCAAGAAGATGGTTTTCCTAGCCTGCATGGGCTGCAGCTTTCTGGGGGAGGAATTGGGGAGGGGGCTACAGAGATCTGAACTCTCTGATTTATCTGGCTTCCATGATGGAGCCCCAATCCTGAGTCCTCAGACTCGCTAAGTCTCCTTCCTCTATGTGAACAAAGTTCAGCCAACTGGATGTCCAAAGGGTATCAAAGTAATGCTTGTCTAATTGAATTGCCCTTAGTAGAATGACGGAGTGTTGACTGATTGAATAAGGAGACCACGTTTTTTAAAAAACTCTTAGCTTCTGTCTTAGAATTGATATTATCAGTTCCAAGGCAAAAGAGAGATAAGGGCTAGGAAATTGGAGATAAATGCCTTGTCCATGGTCATACAATTAAGAAGCATCAGAAGCTAGATTTGAACCCAGGACCTCCTATCTTCTGGTCTGGCTCTCTATCCGCTGTATCAAGTAGTTGCCCCAAGGAAGTCAATTAATGGCAAGGTTGCCCTACTAATCAGTTCCTCACTTCTATATTTTGAGGATTTGTGATTTCCCTGCTGTTTGGGTACTCTTCCTCTTTGAATCTTTTACTAGATGGTCCTCATGAGTTGCTATTGCTGAAAAGCATCACCTAGCTCCCTTTCAGGCTCAGCTCAGCTGCTATATAGAGATAATTCAGAATCTCCTCCATTTGTTAGTTGTTAGTGATTACGTCCTCACTCCAAAAATACTTTTTTTTTTTACTTATCAGTGCTCAGCACTCTATCTACTGTGCCACCTAACTGCCCTTGGTATTATTTTTGTTTTCCATTTTACAGATAAAAAAAACTGAGGCAAACAGGCTAAATGATTAACTTCTGAGGTCAGACCTAGTGGCCGAGACCAGCTCTGAACTTCAGTTTTATTGATTCCAGGCCCAATACTTTTTGCTACTGACTGATCCTTTTTCTTTGTGTCCCCAGCACCTGACAAAGTTGGAGTGTTAATGCATTCTTGCTGACTGCAAACTGATCCAACCAAGGGCAATTTGGAACTGTGTCCAAAGGGTTATAAAACTGTATGTACTCTTTGACCCAGAAAACTCCCACTAGGTCTGTATCACAAAGAGATCCAATCAAAAGGGGAAAGGACCTACTTATACAGAAATATTGACAGCAGCTCTTTTGGTGGTGGCAAAGAACTGGAAAATAAGGGGTTGTCCATCAATGGGAAATGGCTGAACAGATTGTGGTATATGATTGGCTTGTAATACTGTTGTGCTATAAGAAGTGATAAGCTCTAGTGTTTCAGAAAAACCTGGAAAGACCTAAATGAACTGATGCAAAGTGAAGGAAGCAGAACCAGGAGAACACTGTACACAGTAACAGCAATAATATTTGAGGATTGGCTGTGAATGGCTTGATTATTCTCAGCCATACAATAATCCAGGACATTTCAGAAGGACCCAGTATGAAAAATGCTTCCACCTCAGAGAGAGAACTGATGAAATCTGAATGAAGACTGAAGCAGACTTTTAAACTTAATTTTTCTTGAGTTTTTTTTTTCACAAATGACTAATATGGAAATGTTTTACATGGTGGCACATGTCTAACCTCTATTGAATAGCCTTCTCAGTGGGAAGAGAGGGAGAGAGAGAATTTGGAACTTAAAATAAAAAAAAAACTAAAAATTGTTTTTTCCATGTCGTTGAGGAGAAAAGATTGAAAAAGAAAAAGAATCAGTATAATTTAAAATGAATCGCATTGGACAGCTGTGTATTAATATATCCATAAGAGACAAAAACAGAATAAGTGTCACTTCTATCCAGTTCACCAAAGATAAAGGTTCTACAAAGTCAGAAATTCCATATATGGCAGCTAGATGGGGCAATGGATGGAATGTCCAGCCTGAAATCAGGAAGACTCATCTTCCTAAATTCAAATCTGGCCTCAGATATTGACTAGCTATGTGATCCTGGGCAAGTCACCTCACCCTGTTTGCCTCCGTTTTCTCATCTGTAAAATGAGCTGGAAAAGAAAATGGCAAACTAGTCCTGTATCTTTGCCAATAAATGGGGTGATGAAGAGTTGCCAGGATTGAAATAAATTACATATATATGTATACATTACATATATATATATATAAATTGTATTAGTGGGGGACTTGAAGGAGGAACCAAAGTTGCTAGATACTTGGGAATTAAATATAAGGTGAAACTTCCTTCCTTCCTCCCCTTACCCCAAGTTGAGCTATTGACCAATGGAGTCAGTCTGACTAGACTAAAAGGGTAAGTAAGATTTTCCCTCAGTCTCCTTCTTGAAATGATGGTTTTTTGAAGTTCCCCTCCTAACCTATTGAATCTGATTCAAGTTTCTATTAAAAATCAAGATGTCTATTTTATTTAGGTATAAAGGGTTGAAGGGTAAACAGGACTGCTATTTTCCCTGTACAGATTGAGGGTTTGAACCAGGAAGTCTTCTTTAGAAATAAACTATGGGTTCCCCAAGGGGAAAAAGGAGTCTTTATCCTAAAGATGCCACCAGTTGAGACAAGATCTTCTGCTGCTCAAGTAAAAGGATTGAAAGATTTGTATATCTTCACAGCCAAGGGTAGTTCTCCTTCTCAGATCAAGGAGCCCAATACAGGAACTCTTGGTTTCCCCCAACTGCGTTTTGAGCTTGGCTGGAAAATTCCATTCCATCCTCCGATGTCAGCTGGGGTTCCATCTGCTCTTCTGAGAATTTCTTCAGCTTTCAATTTTTCATTGCTTCTGGTCTTTTCCTCTTATACAAATCCCCCATTTCTGTGTTCATACAAAGTCAACCAGACTTCTGTACTAGAGTTCAGTACTTACCTTATCGATTAACTAATATATTCTATCTATTTTATGAAATATACTATCCTAAATATTCCACCCCCAAAAAAATAACAAATCCTAATCTATTCTCAATATCCTAATCTTTCTAAATTCTATGTTAAGATTAGGGTAGGAAAAAATTAATTCAAATACAAAAGTATTTTGAACACAAGCAATAGGTTCACAATGCAACATATTTCTGTAACAAACTAAATTTTCCTATCACAATGAACCATAACCATTTTCTATCAACTCTTATAAACTCCTAAGTTAACTATATTTCTTTTAAACTTATATCATAAGATATAGTATCATCCTGTTCTTAATCTATCTCAAGCTTCAAACTTCCCTAAGCTAATCTTTCCCTGTGTGTTAATGATTAGCATATTAGTATTCTTAAGCTGTGTTAGTAAATTAATTCATTAGTATCAAACAAATGTACATTGTCTTCCTATACAAACTTTACATATGTACAACTATGATACATTTTTACATGAGTCCTGACCAGAAGTCATTCAGACAAAAATCTTTGTATATCCTTTCCTGCATGACTCCTGCAGAAGCTCAAATAAGTTGATCTTATGTATGACGCAACCCCCCAAAATATCAGTGTGCATAAATGTATGTGTGCTCATTTCAGTTATTGTTGTTGTATACTCACTCTGTCAATGAATCCTCTTTATGTTATGATTTTAATGTATATGTGAATGCAGTGCCCTATATGTGAAATTAACATGTATGACAAATAATATTACGTGACCCATTATCATCAGTCTTTGATTTTAAAGTTCTTTTGGTGTCCTTGGTGTTGATTGAATGCAAAAAATACAGGTTCTGTGGTTTCCTCTGTACAGCATTCATATTTGCCTGTCGTCTCACCTTGATTGAAGTCCTGTGTTCTCTGATGATTTTTAAATATAGGATCATGCATGTGTGTAAGATTATCACATACATGCATGTAAGGTTAATTTTCTTCATGTGTGCATGTGCATGTAAGTATGAAATCTTCATGCATGTGTGTTAGTCTTCTATTATGCAATCTTCATGCATGCATATGCAATGCATTTTTCCTAATCTGTTATAAGTGTATGGTTTTAATGTAGGATTTGGATTTTGAGATTTTGAATTTGGATATCTGGATATATGGAGATGGAAACTTTCTTCTATTCTTGATTTAACCTTGATTGTTGCTCTAAACAGAAATTCTTTTTGATGTTATGTATTAGCAGAGATTCTTGTTCTATATGAGCAGAGATTTGTTGTACGTTAGCAGAGATTTGTTTGTTAACTGGAGAGCTATTTCTTGATGCCTAGAATTATCCTATATTTTTGTGCAGTGCATTTATCCTGTTATTTCTTCTTCACTCTCATTCTCGTTATTCTCATTTATAGGGACAATTTCAGTTGTTGCTAGGGCATTTGGCATTACTTCAGATTCTGATATTTCTTTTGCATCTTCTTCAGGATTTTTCTCTAGATCTTCTATATTGCTATCAATATTATGGGTATAATGTTGTTTTATGTGGGAGGCATGATACCACTGATCTTTTCCTGAAGTTTTAATGGATGTAGGAGTAGTTAACATCACTTCCAGAGGGCCATTCCATCTTGGTTCAGTAGCTGTTTCTCTAACAAAATTCTTCACATACACTTTATCACCAGGCTTGATATTGTGTAGTTATAAGTCAAGTGGTACTCTTTGGACACACAATCCTGGCTTTCTTAATTCTTCCAACCTATTTTGTATTTCTACTAGATAGGTGTGAAGTTGGCATTCTCCTTTCAACATGGATATGTAAGATGCTTTCGCTGTTCTTCCATGCCACAATGGTTGACCATAGGCCTAGTTCTAAGATGAAATAAAGCTAAAGAAAGAACCTCTGTTCACTTTAGGTGAGTTTGTACACAGAGTTTTCCTATAGTTGTTTTCAATTCCTTATTCATACATTCAACTTGCCCTGAACTCTGAGTTCTATATACATCATGTAGACTACTTTTTATTCCTAGATTCTTATATACTTCTTGCAAGATCTGTGAAGTGAAATGCAATCCCCTGTCCGAGTCTATAACATCAGGAATGCCATATCTAGGAATTATCTCCTTCAGTAGTGTTTTTACTACTGCGGCTGTGTTGTTGCTTTTAGCTGGATATGCCTCTACCCATCTAGTTAGATGATCCACTATTACCAATGCATATTTAAATCCCTTGTCACTTGGCATGTTAATGTAGTCAATCTGCAATCATTGGAATAGTGTGTAACTTAAAAGTCTACCTCCCAATGCCTTGTTCTTAACGTGACCTTGACTGAACATTTTACATATACCTCATGCCTAACAAACTCTAATAGCATTTGTAGGTATTCCAGAGCTGTCCAAAACCTCCCACATCGAGAATGGATTGCACTCCATAATGACCTTTGGAGCGAATCACATTGCACAGATGTTGATACAGTTTTTTTTAGCAAAGTATGGGCTTTCCTCCTTCAGCCAGCCACATGCCATTCACTAATTTGACTCAGATTTTTTTTTCCCAAGACTGAATCTCCTCTCTGTGGTATGCTTTGGTAAGATCATGCTTTTCCACCAGAGAAAGATTCAGAACATGGTAGGGTCCAAATCTGGCTGCATATCTTTTTGTTATATCTACCCTTTGGTTCCCCAGGGATATATTATCCTTATCAGAGGTATGTGCTTTGCAATGAATGATAGCTACTTCCCTTGGCAAATCCATGGCTGCTATGAGATGGGATATAAGATCTTTATATGCAATTTGTTTTCCAGCTGTTGTTATAAAAACTCTGTTCTGCCACATGAATGCATTTGCATGCATCACTGCAAAACCGTAAGCAGAATCTGTGTATAGGTTCACTCTTTTGCCTTTTGCTAACTCAAGAGCATGAAGCAAAGCTTTTAACTTGGTGCCCTGAGCGCTGACATGACATGGGAGTGAAACATGCCATAGAATCCTATCGTTAGTCACTACTGCTGCACCTATGACCCTTTGTCCTCTAAAGATGTATGAGGAACCATCTGTGTATAACTCCATATTTGGGTCACTAAGAGGTATATCTTTTAGATATTCCCTAGGTTTATATACTATTTCTATAACTTTGGTACAGTCATGTAGTGGTTCACCTCCCAAAGGCAAATCAGAAATCAGAATAGCTGGAGTTAGAGTTTCACACCTATGAATGGTTAGATTATCATTCCCTATCAAAATGATCTCATACTGAGACAGCCTGGCAGATGTAAATGCATGCATATTCTGTGATTGTAAGAATTTTTCAATTTGGTGATCAGAATATACATTTAGCTTACATCCCAGTACAATGTCATTTGCTTTCTTTACCATGAGGGCAGTTTCATCAATGCTCCTCAAGCAATGTACCATTCCCTGTGCCACCTTATAGAGGAACATATTATAGAATGCTACAGGTCCTAAATTCAACCCAAAATATTGTGCCAATACCCCTGAAGCCATGCCCTGAGCTTCATGAACACAAATGGAACTCCTTGTCATAGTTTGATATCCCTAATGCTGGGGCTGTTAGAATTGCCTGTTTCAACTTTGACAAAGCATGGAGGTATTCTTTAGTTAATTACAACAGTTCTTCTACCTCGTTCTTTGTCAAGTCTATTAAGCATTTTGAAATATGGGAATATCCTATGATATATTATAGAGAGAAACCTGCAATCCCTAGGAATGCTCTAAGTTGTTTCTTAGTTCTAAGGATTCCTAGCTATCTGTTATCCTCTTACTAGAGATTTTCCTGGTGCCCTCTTCCAGGATAAATTCCAAGTACTCGACTTTTGAGAGTACCCACTGAATCCTCTTCTTAGAGACCTTATGTCCTCTCTTATAAAGTTCTATTAGCAGTTTTTTTTGAGTCTTCTAAGCATGTATTTGGATCAGGTGATGCTAGAAGTAAATTGTCAACATAGTGCACCAACTTGCTGTGCTTGAACTTGATAGTTTCTAGGTCTCTCTGAAGCAGTTGGCAGAAGATAGACATATTTTCCAAACAGCCCTGTACTAAACAAGTCCAACAGAGCTTGATTTGTCCTCACAAGAAAGCAAAAAATGTTCTGTGAGTTGGGATTACAATGGAATTGTAAAGTATGCATTTCTCAGATCAATCATGGTGTACCACCAGGCATTGGGTGGAATTTGTGTAATAATGTCATTTGGTGAAGGTGTAATAGTATAAGTCTTCTTTATAAAGCTGTTTACTACCCTAAGATTCTCCACAAATCTCCAGGAAAATGTACCATCAGCATTTGGTTTGGTCTTCTAGATGGCTAATATTGGACTATTAAATTCAGATACTGTTGGTCTTAAAATGCCTTGCTTCAGTAAACTGTTGATAATAGGAGTTATGCATTGAATAGCTTCCTTACTAAGCTTGTATTGAGGTATCTTAAGAGGTACACCATCCCCAACTTCTATCTTTACTGGTGTTACTGATTTAACTCTACCCACATCATTCTGATGTTTTGCAACTACTCCTTGTGGAATGTCATCAGGAATTTCATGCATTGATGTTAATGCATGTAGTTGTTCAGGTTTTTCCTCTAATTGCTCCAGATATAACAATGGTTAATGCTTGAGTGATTGTTTGGGTAGATGTAAATATATGTTCCCAGACTGTTTACACTGCAGGGTTACCCTGATTTTACATAAAAAATCATGTCCCAAAAGATTATCTGGACATCCAGGAATTAGGAGGAATGCATGGTCAATGGTGAGAGGACCTAGCTTAACCATGTGCTTTTGAGCTCTGGGACCTGTTGTATTTCCCCAGTCTCCTGCCACTGAAACCATACCCCCTATGGTTGTATCTGCTGGGAATGTCTTTAGAACAGACTTGGAAGCACTAGTATCAATGAGAGCCTTATATTCTTTTTCTCCCACTTTAATTCATACATGTGGTCCAGGTGTATCAGTTGTTAGTGAACCAGTGGTCATGTTGTTGATGTGCACTGCTCCTATATCAGCTTTTGACTGTATGGTTGGACTAATTAAAATTTCTTGGTTTAACTCATTTCCTGACTGTTCTCCATTAACTCTGTGTTCCTTAAACTGTTTCATTGAATGGGAATGGGAATGGGAATCAAGACCATGGACAGCTGCTTGCTGTTTCTCACACAGAGGGTCAGACCCTTCCCCTGCATTTGGGATGTTGACATCATGCTGGCTATTTGAACACTGAGCCACCTTGGCAGTTGCTATTTTCTGAATTCCATCCATATTTTCAAATATGTCTGTTGCATATTCTGGTAATGTGGTTAACATCCCAAGATTTTTAATTTGACTGGTCATGTCAACCCCTTTCCCAGGTGTACAATCACTTAAATTTGAACTTTCTTTGTTACACAGTAATGGATGAAATGTTTCAGCTTCAGGGTTCAAACTAGTCCTTTCTTCCACAGGAATAGTCCCTAAACAGTCTTGTCATTTCAATAAGTCCAAGTGGGAATTGATTTAGTTCTGTAAGAGTATCAACTTTGTATTCAGTTTCTTCAGTTACAGGTTTCTTTGTAACAGGTTTCTCTGCTTTTAAAGTGTTGAAATGGTTTAAAGAATTGTGATTTTTTGTTTTCTTTTTACTGATGTAAACTTATGGTGATGTTGTTGTAGGTTTTTATAACTTTTTTTTTCTCTGACCAATCCCTAAACCAAATCTGCACTCAAAGAAATTCTCTAGATATGCTTTAATTTGTTCTCTGGTTGTCTCTTGTCTATTTATTATACCCCCTGTATCTGAATCTTGTATATCTTGTTTCATCTCTGCTATTATATTTCTGATCTCTGTTTCCATGTCCATAACTTCTCTCTGCTTTTTACTAATATTTTGTTTTAATTCTTCAGGAAAAACTCTCACAGAACCTATAAATTCATTTGCAGGTACCACCCTTGAAACCCCATAACCCTTTTCATATTTAATTTCAATCCCTTTTGTGCCTTCTTTTTAACAATAGTCCATTCATTTCTCTCATACCTAGTCTTTTGCTTTAAGAACTCTAAGTCCTGGCTTCATGCTGTATATCTCCCTTTTGCCAAAACATCTGGTTTTTCTTCTTTTTGTATAGCCTCTTGCATTGATTTCAAATCTGGCATGTGTGATTCCTTTAGTGTACAATGTTCACAGCAGCTCTTGGTATTCTCATAATAACTTTTACTCTGGGTATTTGTCTGATGTCTTGTGTTTCTGTTGTGATCCTGTTCATATTTCTGTTTCATATAACAATTTCTAACTATGTGCCCAATCTTATTGCACAGAAAACATTTCCTAGTTTCTCTCTGACCTCTCTGAGTTTGGTAAGTAGGTCTAGAGTAAGTCTTGATGGTATTTAAGTTTTTTACCTCTTCAATTTCTGTTTCAACATGTCTTTGGTCTCTTGCAGACCAAATCTTTCTCTCTTTCCTACTCTTTCTGATTCTCATGGAGATATGTGGCTGTGTCCTGTGAGATTTAAAATGGTTGAGCTTAAACTGTAGTGATTAAAATAGTGGGAAGATATAAATTGTGATAGATATAAGAGAGGGTGAGTAAATTTGACCACAGAAATATGTTTCACTACAGTGTCTTGGGTTTTAAAAATCAAATATAAGGTGGTCGCCAGGGAAATATTCCCAATTATTCAAATACCCAAGTCAATTGGGTTTTATAGAGATTTTAATTAACAATACAATGAGTAATCAAAGAAAGAGAGAGAGAGTAAGAAAGGAATAAGTATGAAGGGCCTCAAGCCAATATGGCCTAGACCTGAGTCTTAAAAGAGAAATCAGTCAGTTTTTTAACACTCACCACAAGGTCTGACTAAACAAGGATTCTAGTAACACCAGGCCAGCGTCCTTCCTCAAAGAGTCTTCCAGCCAGAGATTGTTCAAAGGGCCTCTCTCAAGAGCCTCCAGAGCTCCTACCCCAGAGGGACAGAGCCCCCTCAGAGGAGCTCCTCAAGGAGCTCTCCTTCAGAATGAGAGTCAGAAATCGAGATCCTCAGAATGAGTCTTCTCAAAATGAGCTCCCTCAGAATCAGATCCAGCTCCTCTCTGAGCTCTTATTTTTAAGGGCAAAATCTCCTATGTCACCTCCCCTAAGTCCTTACATCTACCAATCACTGTAGATGTTTCTAAAGGACCGCCCATTTTGAATTCACAGCTGAGTAGTTTTAATCTCTTTAGTAAGTCAGAAAAAAATGCTGCTGTGTCGACAAATTTCATTAAGAAAAAACCTCTGAATAAGTTATCACCCTTTTAGGTTTAAGTAGTTTACAAGTTGCCCCACCTTTATAGGTACTTAGTATCCCATTGTATCAATTCCAAAAACAGGCATGACTCAAAGAACTTCCTGTCCCTTCCATAAGCATGGATCAAAGTACTTTCATTGTTTAGCAAGCCATTTTCTGTCCTAAAGCAGTCTTAAGTAGGGTGGAGCAGGGACACTCCCATAGCTAAGAGCCCCCACACTCAAGTAGAGTTCTCACCATCTGCTAGGGAATTTTTTTAAGTAGAAGATTCCCCAATGGGGAAATTTCCAACATTCATAAATCTGAGAAATTTTAAGGTTTATAGTCCCTAAGTTCAGAGTTTGTGATGGAGTAATATTTCGGGAAGAAATTGCTCAACTGCTGATTACATACCTTTAGAAACTGCCTACAGATATGGACCACTGATTCCTGTGAGTCCTGGCTGATTCCCATTATTGATTCAATACTTTCAGTTAACCTGTCAATATAACTAGCAGTGTGTTTGTTTTTATCTTGGACCATCCTGTCAAACTTGCTCCAAGCATTTGGTCTAGAGCAAAATGATCTAATCATTTGTAGAAGGTCTTCCCTGCATCTTTTGAGATATGTGAAATTAGCCGGACTTGCAAAATCAAAATTCTCATGTTCATGTGCCCTAGGCCAGTCAGTCAAGCTCTCATCCTGCCTGGTCTTTTCCACAAATTGTCTCTGTTCATGAAGGCTAAAAACTTCTCCCATTATAAGTTCAATATCTCGAAAATCAGGTTCATAAACTTTGAATGCCCTTTTCAGCTCCTTTACACATTTGTGAGGCTCAGAGACAAATTTTGGAAACCATTTCTTCAGCAACTCCAAGTCTTGGGTGGTAAAAGACTTGTGCATCTTTGTGTGCCAAACACCAGACCTGTCGGTGAGCTGTGCCATGTCAGAGAGGCATGATTTTGTGAGCTCCTGTGACATCTGTTGTTGTGTTGTTCAGTTGGCTACCTTCCTTAGTATTGCTAGAATCATTTTCTACAACCATTGTGTCACTAGTTTTGTCTTTGTCATTGCCTGGATTAACTTTGACCTCAACTTTATCCTTATTTGTTTTAGCAGTCCCCATCTCACTAACATTATCTTTATCTTTGTTTGCCAAATAGTTGTTGCACATCTTTTTTAAAAGGTCTTCCAGTTTATTAGCTAAAATTAGTATTTGTGCTGACTTTCTTGGTGACAACATCCTCAAAACAGATTTCAACTAAGATAGGGTTTGAATGGTAGCCATAAGGATCATGTAGATTTGAGTCACCACCTGCCAAACTACTGAGTTAGTAAACGGTATCATCATTAGAAAAGACATAGAATTAACAAGCAGTTCCACCATGTCCATCATTACAGATGTCACAGTGTTGTAGATGATACAGTATGTCCAGTAAATTCCTATTACCATAAGCACAGAAGCCCACAAAAGTATCTGCCACTTCTTGTTTCTTTTATAAACTCCTCTGTCCTTTAACCCCTCAAAATGGATACCCTTGTTAGGGTTTCCAACTGTCAACCCCCCTTTTAGTTGCCTGGGATGGATTTTGTCTTCACTGGGGTGCCAAAATTGTATTAGTGTGGGACTTGAAGGAGGAACCAAAGTTGCTAGACACTTGGGAATTAAATATAAGGTGAAACTTCCTTCCTTCCTCCCCTTCCCCCAAGTTGACCTGTTGACCAATGGAGTCAGTCTGACTAGACTAAAAGGGTAAGTAAGATTTTCCCTCAGTCTCCTTCTTGAAATGATGGTTTTTTGAAGTTCCCCTCCTAACCTATTGAATCTGATTCAAGTTTCTATTAAAAATCAAGATGTCTATTTTATTTAGGTATAAAGGGTTAAAGGGTAAACAGAACAGGGAGAAAAGGAAATCCCTAGCTATTTTCCCTATACAGATTGAGGGTTTGAACCAGGGAGTCTTCTTTAGAAATAAGCTCTGATTGTCTGCCTTTTGACCCAGCCGTAGCTCTGCTGGGTTTGTACCCCAAAGAGATAATAAGGGAAAATACACGTACAAGATATTCATAGCTATGCTCTTTGTGGTGACCAAAAATTGGAAAATGAAGGGGATGCCCTTCAATTGGACAATGGCTGAACAAATTGTGGTATATGTTGGTGATGGAATACTATTGTGCTCAAAGGAATAATAAACTGGAGGAATTCCATGTGAACTGGAACCACCTCCAGAGAGTGATGCAGAGTGAAAGGAGCAGAACCAGGAGAATGTTGTACACAGAGACTGATACATTGTGGTACAATCAAATGTAATGGACTTCTCCATTAGTGGCAATGCTGTGATCCTAAACAACTTGGAGGGATCTATGAGAAAGAACACTATCCACATTCAGAGGAAGAACTGTGGGAGTAGAAACACCAAAGAAAAACAACTGCTTGAATACATGGGTAGAGGGGATATGGCTGGGGATGTATACTCTAAATGAACATCCTAGTGCAAACACCAACAACATGGAAATAGGTCCTGATCAAGGACACATGTAATACCCAGTGGAATTATGCATCAGTTAGAGGGACGGGTGGGGGGAGGGGTGGGAGGAATAGAAAATGATTTTTTGTAACCAGGGAATAATGTTTGAAATTGACCAAATTAAAAAAAAATGGAAAAAAGAAAGAAAGAGAGAGAGAGAGAGAGAGAGAGAGAGAGAGAGAGAGAGAGAGAGAGAGAGAGAGAGAGAGAGAGAGAGAGAGAGAGAGAGAGGAAGGGAGGGAGGGAGGGAGGGAGGAAGGAAGGAAGGAAGGAAGGAAGGAAGGAAGGAAGGAAGGAAGGAAGGAAGAAGGAAGGAAGGAAGGAAGGAAGAGAGAGAGAGAGAGAGAGAGAGAGAGAGAGAGAGAGCGAGAGAGAGAGAGAGAGAGGGAGGAGGGAGGGAGGGAGGGAGGGAGGGAAGGAGGAAGGAAGGAAGGAAGGAAGGAAGGAAGGAGGAAGGAAAGGAAGAAGAAAGAAAGAAAGAAAGAAGAAAGAAAGAAAGAAAGAAAGAAAGAAAGAAAGAAAGAAAGAAAGAAAGAAAGAAAGAAAGAAAAGAAAGAAAGAAAGAAAGAAAGAAAGAAAGAAAGAAAGAAAGAAAGAAGAAGAAAGAAAGAAAGAAAGAAAGAAGGAAAGGAAGGAAGGAAGAAGAAGGAAGGAAGGAAGAGAGGAAGAGAGAAAGAGAGAGAGAAGAGAGAGAGAGAGAGAGAGAAGAGAGAGAAAGAGAGAAAGAGAGAAGAGAGGAGAAGAGAGAGAGAGAGAGAGAGAGAGGAGAGAGAGAAAGAGAGAAAGAAGAGAAAGAGGAGAAAGAGAGAAAGAGGAGAAAGAGAGAGAAAGAGAGAAAGAGAGAAAGAGAGAAAAGAAAGAAAGAAAAGAAAGAAAGAAAGAAAGAAAGAAAGAAAGAAAGAAAGAAAGAAAGAAAGAAAGAAAAGAAAAGAAAGAAAGAAAGAAAGAAAGAAAGAAAGAAAGAAAGAAAGAAAGAAAGAAAGAAAGAAAGAAAGAAAGAAAGAAAGAAAGAAAGAAAGAAAGAAAGAAAGAAAGAAAGAAAGAAAGAAAGAAAGAAGAAAGAAAGAAAGAAGAAAGAAAGAAAGAAAGAAAGAAAGAAAGAAAGAAAGAAGCTCTGGGTTCCCCTGAGGGGAAAAAGGAGTCTTTATCCTAAAGATGCCACCAGTTGAGACAAGATCTTCTGCTGCTCAGGTAAAAGGATTGAGAGATTTGTGTATCTTCACAGCCAAGGGTAGTTCTCCTTCTCAGATCAAGGAGCCCAAGACAGGAACTCTGGGTTTCCCCCAACTGCCTTTTGAGCCTTAGCTGGAAAATTCCATACCATCCTCCGATGTCAGCTGGGGTTCCATCTGCTCTTCTGAGAATTTCTTCAGCTTTCAATTTTTCATTGCTTCTGGTCTTTTCCTCTTATACTATATATATATATATATATATATATATATATATATGTGTGTGTATATGTATATGTATATGTATACGTATACATATACATATATATACTATATACATATATATATATATATAATGTATGTGTGGATATACTTGCTGATTGATTAATGACTGATAATTCTGGCCTAGAATAGGAAACTTTTAAAAAATTTTTATTTAATTAGTCAATTTAGAACATTTTCCCTTGGTCACATGATTAATATTCTTTCCCTCCCCTCCCCAAACCCCTCCTATAGCTGATGTGCAATTTCACTGGGTTTTACATGTGTCATTGATCAAGACCCATTTCCGTATTATTGATGATTACACTGGGGTGATCATTTAGAGTCTACATCCCCAACCATATCCCTTCGACCCATGTGATCAAGCAGTTGTTTTTCTTCTGTGTTTCTGCTCCCACAGTTCTTCCTCTGGATGTGAATAGCTTCTTTCTCATAAGTCCCTCAGAAATGTCCTGGCTCACTGAATTGCTGATAGTAGAGAAGTCCATTACATTCGATTATACCACAGTGTCTTAGTCTCTGTGTACAATGTTCTCCTGGCTCTGCTCCTTTCGCTCTGCATCACTTCCTGGAGGTTCCTCCAGTTCACATGGAATTCCTCCAGTTTATTATTCCTTTGAGCACAATAGTATTCCATCACCAACATATACCACAATTTGTTCAGCCATTCCCCAATTGGAGGGGATTCCATTTTTTTTTTTGCCACCACAAAGAGCTCAGCTATGAATATTCTTGTACAAGTCTTTTCCCTTATTATGAGTAGAGAGACTTTTTGAAGGATTTCAGGCTGAGGGCTAAGGCTTAGGGCTAGAGAAGAGAGGAGGAAAAGAGAACTCTGTGAGCAGAGGCCTGGAGGCAAGAATGGACATGGCCTAAGCATGGAGAGCCTGACTGGAAGGCTGGGTGTTAATCAGAACCTTACAATGAAACATTTTCCTAGGCAGGCAAAGTGCAGGTTGAATCATGTCCCCTGAAGCAGAAGCAATCAGGTTCAGCACCTCAAAAAAAAGAAGATTCCCTTAGGTTACGGAGGGGGATGGTCCTCCCATCCTCCTCCCAGGAGAGGTCCCCTGTTTTTCCTTAGCTCTATGTATAGTTACTGGCTGTATGACTTGGTTCAGTCCTTCTCCTCCTAGTGACTCCAGGTAGCTCTCTAAGACTAGGGAAATTCCATGCCAACAAAATCACAAAATCCCTGGTATGGACAAAAGAAAAAATCCAAACTGACATGGGCACTGTACCCCAGAAACCCAGGCCAACTATTGTCAGGGGAACTCCCTTGTTGTTTTCCTGACTCTGAGCCTAAAAACACCCAATGCCCCTCTAGGGTCCTGAGATGACTATCTTCCTTTGATCATCCTCTAGATGGTCAGAAAGATGCACCCTCAGACCACACCTCGATCCTATCAGACATCTGTTTGTCCCCTAAAACTAAGGAATCTTTATGTCCCCAGGCAGACCCCAGTATGATCACCCCACCTCATGCCTGAGTGACTCTCTTGTAAAAAAATGTATAAAATCCCCAGAACTGATGTCGTCTGGGGGACAGGCTCTCCATCCATGCTGTCCCCATGGGGGAACAGCCTTTTCTTTCATGCTGTCCTCCCAGGGAACTGCCCCCCATCTTGCTGTTCTACCTTGCTATCCTCCTGGCCACTTTCAACATTACTTTCTAAATTAATAAATCTCCTTTTGTTTTTAAGCTAAGTTTTGGAGTCATTGCATGCTTGCAAAAAGCATCCTTCCCGAACCCCAAAGGGAACCCCTTCCTGCCCATAACACAAACCACATGCCTGGAGAAGCTGGGGAGAGACAGGTACCTGTATCTCCTGCTATTGGATGATGGTAAAGATTTGTTTTTTTAACCTTCTGTCTTAGAATCAATACTAATGATCAGTTCTAAGGCAGAAGACTTGCCCAGGGTCACATAGTTAGGAAGTAACTTTCTTTAACCCTGACCTCCCTTCTCCTGGCCTGGTTCTCAGCCACAAGGTCACTGTGTGACCAGGGCAAGTCCCTACAGATCACTAGGCTTAAGGCTTTCATCTGTCAAATGAAGGGATCAGGCTAGGTAATCATTAAGGTTCTTACCTAAGACTATATCCTCTAAGTCCTTTCTCCTCTTATATCCCCTGTTCTAAGCCCCCCCCCCCCCAGCTCTGACATTCCCTGTTCTAAGCCCCCTCCCAGCCTGGACATGATCTAAGGTCCTCCTCACTCTTTCATCCCATGTCTGACTCCTATGTTCTTCTTCCCTTGCCCCTCCAATCCTGCAGCCAATAGCCTGGTCTCTTTCAGGGGCTCACGCTTCTCCTCTCTCAATCTGGATGCCAACAAGCCCCAGCACAGCCCCATGGGCTGAGTTCCCAGCTGTCTTTGAGGTGATTATCTCACTGATCTGCCCTGGCTGGCCCTCCCTGATTCCTCCAGCTCCCTGCTCTCCCTGCCTGTCCCACTATTCTCTTCAGGTGCCCTGCTATGACTGGAAGGGAAACCGTCAATAACATGCCATACGGGAAAAATGGTAAAAGCTGAACTGGTTGTCCAGTTCTGTGTGCAGAGTCAAGCATGGAGCTGGCATTTGGTCCACAATAAACAAGCTGGTCCATTTCCTGTAACACCAATAGATTTCTGACCTTCTACCTGGATCAATGAGCAAGTATTTACTTAGCACCAATTGTTTTCATTGCGTAATAGAAATGCCTCTGGGAAGAGTCTGGAGACCTGGGTTCTAGTCCAATTCTGAGAGTATCCTCCTCTCAGAGTTGTAACTAGGGTGGAGAGATAAGGGGCTAATCCCAATGCACTAAAATTTAGGAAGTACAAAAAGCAAACACATGCACTTAAATAGAATCGAGGCCAATATTGTACCTCAACTGAATTTGTCTTAATTACTTGTACTATTTTCCCATGGTGAATTACAAAGATGATTTAGGGGTACATAGCTTTCTGTTGCTTTCTCCAGGAGCACTTCACACTATTTCACTCATATCTTGATTCTCCATGACTCCATTTGGGTTTTCTCTGTGCAAAGATACTGGAGCGGTTGACCATTTCCTTCTCCAGATCATTTTACAGATGAAGAAACTGAGACTTAACAGTTAAGTCACTTATTGAGGGTCACACAGCTAGTAAGTGTCTGAAGCTGGATTTGAAGTCCAGAGTTGGCATTCTATCCAATATGCCACCTAGTTAATTAGGAAGCATAGAGTTAAATCTAGACTGGACCTTACAGGACATCTGGTCCTACCTGCTCATTTTATAAATGAGGAAATAGAGCTGCATTGAAATAAAGTGAATTATCCAAGAGCCCACAAACAGTACACCCCAGAGGTAGGATTTGGACTTGAACCTTTTCACTGATCCTGGTTGCTTGGCTTTTTGTCATTGGTAAATAAGGAGGTTGAACTAGATCACCTCTGAGGTCTCTTCCAACTCACAATAGGGTTTGTGTCTTTGGATGATTATTTTGGTGAAGAGGATATGGGAGGGGGAGAGACTGGAAGCAAGAACTGTGAGTCTATCATAGTCATCTTGGTGGGAGTTAGTGAGAGCCCCCAAAAACCATCATATAAGTAGCAAGGAGACGGACACAAGAGATGCTGTCTGTGATGGTAGAATTGACAAGACTTGGAAACAGAGGGAATGAAAAATCATGAATGATTCCAAGAGGATGAGCCTGGAAAACATCACAGAGGTGTCTAGTTCAGGGTTTGGGAACTTGTAGTTTTAAAAAGAACTATAATCAACACAATAAATATATACATTTCTATATGTAATCAATATAAATAAAATTTGATAATTCTAGGGGACGCCAGAGGAGCTCTTAACACAAACAGGGAAACTTGGAAGAGAGGAGGGTTTGGGTTTAGGTCAGCCCTACTTTGGACAGGTTGCAACTGAGATGTTGATGGAATATTCAGGGAAAGATTCCAGCAGACAGCTGGGAATTCAAACAGGAAGCCAATGAAGGCTGGACACTTAAATCTAGGAATCATCTTTGCAAAAAATATAATCAAACCCCTGGGAAGAGATGACATTACCATGGGAAAAGGTACAGAGAAATAAAGGAGAAGAGGGACCAAGAGAGCATCCTGGATAGGGCCTACATAGAAAGGAATCAGTCAAAGGAGTAGTCAGGCCTCCTTAGGAGAACAATCAGTAGAAAGCAATGTCCCTGAAGCTCAGGGAGAAGACAACTGAGAACACTGGGAGGCCAACAGTGTCAAGAGCTGCAAAGAAGTCAAGAGGAAAGAGTACCTAGAAATAGCCTTGGACCTAGCAGCTGAGAGATGCTCAACCTTCCATATTGCAGATCAGAAGTCATATTGCAAGGGGTTGAGAAAGGAGTGAGAGCTAAGGAATTGGGGCCATCCAATGGAACTGAGCCTCAGAGTTTGGCAGTGAAGGGATAAGAAGACATGACAGAGATGCCTACAAGGGATGATAGACTTTTTTTTTTTTAAGACTAGGGGAAACATGAAGAGATGAGAAAATGCATTATTTCTCTCTCACTTGTAGAGGTGGGGGAC
The DNA here is from genome assembly GCF_027887165.1 of Monodelphis domestica. Classification (NCBI taxonomy): domain Eukaryota; kingdom Metazoa; phylum Chordata; class Mammalia; order Didelphimorphia; family Didelphidae; genus Monodelphis; species Monodelphis domestica. The sequence goes on from NC_077231.1 coordinate 98,080,242, forward strand.
TATAGGGACAAAACACTGCATATATTGTCAAATTGATTGACATTAAGTTAGTTTTGCTCAACTATTGCTCTCTCCTCATCTTTCTCCATCTCACTCTATCTCTCCTGTCTCTCTCTCTTTCCTTCTCTCCATGTATCTCTGTCTCTCTCTCCATCCCTCTCTATGTATCTGTCTCTCTGACTGTCTCTCCCTGTTTCTATGTACCTCTGTCTGTCTGTCTCTCTGTCTCCCTCCCTCTCTCTATGAAACTATCTGTCTCTCTCTCTCTGTGTCTCTCTCCCTCCCTCTATGTATCTCTGTCTCTTTGTCTCTCTCCTTCCCTCTATGTGTCTGACTCTGTCTCTCTGATTGTCTCCCCCTTTCCTCTCTCTCTCCTCCCTCCCTCCCTCCCTCTTTCTCTCTTCCTCCCTCTCCCTCTCTCCTTCTCTCTCTCTTTCTCTTCGTCTCACTTTCTCTCCCCCCTCACTCTCTATGTATCTCTGTCTCTTTACTTCCCTCTATGTGTCTATCTCTGATTCTCTCCCTCTTTTTCTCCCTCTCTCTCCTCACTCTTTCCCTCTCTTCCCTCCTCTCTTCCTCCCTCTCCTCTCTCCTCTCTCCCTATGTCTCCCTATCTCTCTCTTCCTCTCTCTCTCCCTCCTAATCTCTCTCTTTTCTCCCTCTCCCTCTATGTATCTGTCTCTTTGTCTCTCTCCTTCCCTCTATGTGTCTCTGTCTCTCTGATTCTCCCCCCCTCCCTCTCTCTCTCCCTCTCCCTCTATGTATCTGTCTGTCTCTTTCTCTCTTCCTCCCTCTCTCCCTCTCCCTGTAGCATTCCAAATATATTCACATCTAAGAAATATAAATGATGTATGGATATGGTGTCTTCAGACACAAGGTTTGAACTCTGATACTTGTGGGCGGACTCTTGACCTAGCCACGCTGCCTTTGTTCAAGGCAAACTCATTAACATTTTGTGCGGAGTCAAATTCCTTTGTAAAAGCGCGGGTTGAAGTCCACAAGCCCAAAAGGTGTCATCATTACCATCCCATCCAATCTGCATTATCTATGCTTTGTTACATATTCATTGATCCTGGCAATCCTCAATAAAGCCTGGGGTGAAGGCGTGATTCCTGCAACTTTGATGTTTTCACTACTGTCTTTTTCTTTATCATTCCTAAGGCCTCTCTTGGCCACAGGCTTTCTCTTTGGGAATCCTTACTTCCACGTGTCTGCAGTACTTCTCACATTTTCCTTTAATTATCTTTCCAAGGAGAATGTCATAGTGATTCACGCCTTCCCTATCAAAAATATTGACTTGTCTGTGCACCTTCATTCTTCACTCATTTTCTCAGACTCCTAGCTCCTTCTCGAGCCCCAACCCACAAAGGAAAATTCTTTTTATAACAGCCACTGACCAGCAGCTTATACTTCCTCTCTCTCCTCTCTCCCTATGTCTCCCTCTCTCCCTCTATGTATCTCTTGTCTGTCTCTTTGTCTCTCTCCTTTCCTCTATGTGTCTCTGTCTCTCTGATTCTCCCCCTCTCTGTCTCTCTCTCTCTTTTTCTCCCTCTATGTATCTGTCTCTCTCTTCCTCCCTCTCTCCCTCTCCCTCTCTCTTTCTCTCTCTCTCCCTCTCCCTCTAAGTATCTCTGTCTGTCTCTTTGTCTCTCTCCTTTCCTCTATGTGTCTCTGTCTCTCTGATTCTCCCCCCTCTCTGTCTCTCTCTCTTTTTCTCCCTCTATATATCTGTCTCTTTCTCTCTTCCTCCCTCTCTCCCTCTCCCTCTCTCTTTCTCTCTCTCTCCCTCTCCCTCTAAGTATCTTTGTCTGTCTCTTTGTCTCTCTCCTTCCCTCTATGTGTCTCTGTCTCTCTGATTCTCCCCCTCTCTCCCTCCCACTCTCTCTCTGTCTCTTTTTCTCTCCCTCTCCCCCTCTATGTATCTCTGTCTGTCTCTCTCCTTCCCTCTGTGTCTCTGTCACTCTGATTTTCCCCCTCTCTCCCTCTCCCTCTAAGTATCTCTGTCTGTCTCTTTGTCTCTCTATGTCTCTGTCTCTCTGACTCTCCCCCCCTCCCCCCCTCTCTATGTACCTCAGTCTCTGACTCTCTGACTCTGAACTTGGCACAGCCAGGACTGGGAAGCCGATAAGGAGTCAATCCAAATAGCCAGATTGCTTGCTTCTCCACAGAGAGCGGGCTGAGATTAGATACATTGAATTGGTATTGGCTCCAGTGGGTCGTCCTCAGAACATTCAGTAACCGAGGAGAAGGGGCGGAGAGGCAGATGGAGGGGGAGTCTAAGGCTTGGTGGGGAAATAGTACCGAGACAGATGGTGAAGCTTGCTTTCCGCCTCTCACCAGAGAGGTGCTGGACTGGAGCTGCTGAACCTGTCCTACGTTTTTCAGGCTTGGACTATATGTTGAGGAGTGTTGCTGGCGTCTGCTTATTTGTTCAAAGGAGGGGTGCTATGGGTATGTCAACATGGAAGTCTAGAGATCCCCAGTTTATTTAGTTTGAGGGTAGAAACCCCAGGTTTTGACCTTGTCACAGGAGAGGTTTCCCCCTGAGGGAAGGTCCCCCTCTTCACCAGACAGTGAACTTCCTGGTAGTTTGGGTGCATCCAATATTAAGCATCCCTTTTGTCCCAATGGTTTCTCCCCCTAGGCTAAGGTCCATGACCTAGGTGACCCAGCCCTAGGCTGAGTCTTTCCCTTTTGTGTCCATTGTAGGGCCCCAGTCCCTCACTATTATTCCTGTCTGGAACTCTTCATTTTCCTTTCTTACCATTGTAAAGTCAATCAACTGTCCCTCTAATCCTAACCCCCACCCCAGGTCATCTAGAGTGGTAAATAGGTTCCCCAAGTTCTTCTGTTCCTCAGAGCCCATCCTGAGTCGCTGGCACTCCCCGGGGCTGGTGACCAGGGCGTCTTGACTCTGTGCAGTCATGGAAAGCAGCTCTGTTGTTGTATTAGTAGCGCCAACCCCTTTTCCCTTGATTAAAGAGTGATTTTTGACTATTTTAATAGTTCTGTGTTTTTTCTAGTTGACAGGTAGAAGGGGAGAGCCAGTTCTAACTTAAAAGACATCAACAAAGCCTGTGAGAAAGGATTGGCAGCCAGGCCGGGAGACAGGAACTCTTGGGTTCAAATGTGCCTTCAGACACTTCCTAGCTATGTGACCTTGGGCAAGTCACTTGATCCCGATTGCCTAACCTTTACCACTCTTCTGCCTTAGAACCACTACTTAGTGTCCCTTCTAAGTCAAAAGGTGAGAGTTTCAGTTTAAAAAAATGACCAAGTGTCAGATAACAATTGTCAAAAATGGTTTCTATTGAAATAAAAAGTTAAGTTAAAGATTAAAGAAAAGGATTGGCAAAGGGGGAATGACAACAGGGCAGGAGAGCAAGGAAGTCAAGATAGTGGCCAAGGAAGAACTGTACAGATCAACTCACGTCAGTGAAGGGTTGAAGTTAGACCCAGAGCCACAGTAATGGACTGGAGAGCACGTTGGGCTGGAAGGATTAGACTACAGAGAAGGCAGACTGGGATGGTGGGGAGGGAGAGGAGAGTATAGAAATGGGAGTTCTTTTTCAAATACATTTTGAAGGCTCTTTTGGTTTCAGGATCCCTACATTCGGCCCCTCTCAGGAAGCCATCCCTTGTAACAGAGCTGTTGTTTTGTTTGGTCAGATGTACTTCTTTGTTGACAGAGGGAGATCTCCCCCGAATGAGAAGCTTTAAATCCCGTCACCTAGCAATGTTAGGTGCCCAGGGTTTGCCAGGCACGGCTCTAGGCACAGTGCCCTCGAACACCAGAGTGAAGGGAGGCAGTGCCTCCACCAAGCCCAGAAGAGGGGTTTCTACTCCTGCCTGACCCAAAGGTCAGAACTGGAGCAAGAGATGGGAGTTTCAGAGAAGCCACTTGAGGATCATACGCCAAATAACCAGGGACCCATCACTTCTACTCCTTTAAAAGCATTAGCAGGGGTCCAAGTGGTTCAATGGATAGAGCCTGGACCTGGAATTGGAAAGACCTGAATTCAGATCTCATCTTGTACACTTACTAAGTGACTCTAGGCAAGTCATTTAACTTGTCCGTACCTCAGTTTACCCAGCCATAAAACTCAGATTGATGTGAAGATCAAAGGAAATAATTATAAAACACTATTAATTCTATTATTTTTATTTCCCTGTAGAAAGACTTTTTGACAGCTGTTTTCTGATATTTTAGGATTTAGATTTTCTCCCTCTTTCCCTTTCCCACCCACCTCTGCCAGGTGGTTCTACCAGGATAAAGCACAACTATTGATGCAGATGCAGAAATAGGCTCCAAAAAGGCCTTTGAAATGTGCCTAGTCACCAAAGTAGTAAGCATCAGAGGCAGGATTTGAACCCACATCCTATGATTCCTGCCCGGGTCAGCTCTCTTTCCAGTCAGATGATGCTGATTGGGGACAATTGCTCTGAGTAGAACCCGATGACCTCTAAGGCCACGTGTAATTCTGAAGTTTGGAGGTAGCTAAGGAGGAGCAGGGGAGAGCACCCTGGGATTGAAGTCGGGGGTTCAAATCCTGCCTTAGACAATTGCCAGCTCACTCACCACTTCAAGTGCCTCACTTTCTTTATTAGTTTCTTTACCGAGTTGCCCCCGAGGCAGAAATCTAGGGTTCCTTCCTGCTCTAGACTTCGTCTTGATTTAGCAATAAGTGAGCTCCTCCCCGTCACCAGACCAGGCTGTTTGCAAGCCCAGCGATGTGGGAATTGTGCTGAGTCATGCCTCTCAGACACCCACCCCCTCCCATTTACTGCTGAGTCACGGTTCTTCCCTTCCCCGCCTCCTGGCTGATTCTGCTGAGTCACGGGAGCCAGCTGGATCCTTCCCGGGAGAGGCGTGACCCCAAGACCTTCCCCTCAGGCAGAGTCACGGGATGGCGTGGGATGGGCGCGGAGGGGCCCCTCTCAGTCCCGGCTGCCCCAGGCCCAGGTTCTAGAATGCTAGGCTCCCTAAACATCAGCCCTGGCTTTTGAATCTGGAGGCAGAAAATCTGGCCTCTTTCTTCCGGCTCTGCGCTGTCCAAGCTGGGTGACTTTCAGGCGTCAGTTACCTCTGCCTGTCAATTACCACTTTCGGACTGGGAGCACATTCAGGGAATGGTGTGGCCCCTTCCCTCTCCGAATCTTTTCCCCTGGCTTCTCTGAAAAGCCCTCCCTTCCCTCCTTTCTCCCCTTTATCCTCCCAGATTAAGAGGGCTCCAGAGGGGCAAGAGTCCATGGATTCTTGCGTGAAGGAAGCCCCACTAGAATATCTCCCCAAAAGGGTCATCCAGCCCTGCACGGAGACCTCCAAAAAGGAAGAGGCCTCCCTCCCAACACCGCTGCTCATTCTACTCCGGGGCAGCTCTCAGGCTAGGAAGTCTTCCCAGTCATCTGGTGGAAATCGACCTCTTTGAAATTTCCCCCCATTGTTGTGGAGTTTTTTCCTCTAAGGCCAAATAGAACAAGCCTAATCCCTCATTCCCATGACAACCCTTCAAACATTAACCACAGCTATTATGTTCTCCCAGAGTCCTCTCTTCTCTAGGCTAAACTTGTCCAGTTCCAGGAAGCAAGGGCTGGGGCGCCTTCTAAAACCTTCCAGAAAACAATAGCAAACAACTGTGAGATCCCTTGTTGTGATTTTTAAAAAAATCATTATCATCATAGACTTAGAAATGGAAGGGATGTCAGAACCCATCTAATCTGGAAGTTCTCAACAATTGACAGGTTCCCATACCATTTCATTCCCATCCAAGGAATCAGAACTCTTTTTGTAATTATATTAAGACATCTTAATTTCTAAAATGGTAAAATTTGATAAATATAACCCATATAAGCAAAGGCTCTTTGTCAGGTGGGACATCCTCAATCATTTTTAAGAGCATAAAGGGGTCCTGAGACCAGAAAGTTCAAAAACCTCTGAGTCCATGGGTGTCTTAACCTGGGGTCCATTAAAACCCAAGAGGTATGTGAATTAGTTTGGGGAGGATCTATGAAATTTGATGGGGGGGGAATTACATCTTTATATTCACCAGTCTCTAAGTGAAATGTAGCATTTCCTTCAAATAAGAATTCATTTTTAAAACCAGCATTATTCTGAGATCCCTAGGCTTCATCAGGCTGCTAAAAGGATTCATGACACCAAAAAAGTTAAGAACCTCTGTTGTGAATTCTAATCTAACCCCTTTGTTCTACAGGCAAGGCCCAGAGAATCTTGTCCAGGGTCACTCCACAAATGCCACAAGTAGGATTTATACCCTTGGGCCTTTGACTTCAGATCCAATAAACTATATTGCCTGCCCTGAGCCTCTCCTCACCTAGTAAGTTATATTTCTAGCATTTCCCTCACTGTCCTCTTCTGAGAAAGACTATGAAAGGCTTAAAATGAAGGGGTAGTTTGTGATGACTTCTAGGTCCCTTCCAGCTCTAAAATGTCTGTTTCTCACAAACTAGATTCCAACAGTCAATAGAAGTGATGGACCTAGGATACAGAATGAGACACATTTTTGTATATATTTGAGACTTTTTACTCTTCTTTCTTTAAAAAGGGCTGTTTAGGATGTCAACTAGAAAAAACGCAGAACTATTAAATAGTCAAAATCACTCTTTGATCAAGGGAAAAGGAATTGGCTCTACTAATACGACAACAGAGCTGCTTCCCATGACTGCACAGAGTCAAGACGCCCTGGTCACTAACTAGTCCCTGGGAGTGCCACCGACTCAGGATGGACTCCAGGGAACAAAAGAACTTGGGGAACCTATATACCCTTTGGAAATCCAGGGGCAGGGAAAGATGATTGACATCACTATGGCTACAAGGAAAATGGGAGTGTTCAAACTACACTGACAAGATACAATCAAGCTAGAAGCTAGGGTGCAAGAGAAGGGGCTGCTTGCAATGGATACTAAAGGATGGTTCATGCCCAGGTCTGACCTTCCTGAGAAAGGTTTTAATACAATAGAGGAGCTACCTAAAACAAAGAAAGTCCTTAGCATATGCTTATCTCACCCAATCAGATTTATCATTTCCCTTCAGGGTACATTCCATGGGAACAGGGAACAAGGACAAGCTTTGGGGGTCTCCAATCTACAAGCTAAATCTAAAATTGGGGTTCATCAGATCCCACTAGGTAACAAGTTTGGGATTCCTAGATTCCATGTTGACAAGGACATGTAAAACCCAGTAGAATTGCACGTTGGCTATGGGAGGGGGGTAGGAAGAGGGGAGGGAAAGAACATGAATCATGCAGCCATGGACAACTTTTCTTAATCAATTAAATAAAATTTAAAAAATAAAATAAAAATAAAATTTAAAAAGAAAGTCTCATCACACATAAAAAAAAGTTCTGTTTAGGGGCAGTTAGGTAGCACAGGGGATAAAGCACTAGGCGTGGAGAAAGGAGTTCCTAGGTTCAAATCTGGCCTCAGACACTTTCTAGGCAAGTCACTTAACCCCATTTGTCTACCTTGCCCCTGAGCCCATACTGCCCCATAAGCTATGATTTCAGCCCTGCTTTACCGATTCTCAGAATGACCCTAACCAGAAGAACAAACAAGAGGATCTTTCATTCCTCCCTCAGCCTCAAGGAACCTTGAAGGGCAATCACATGACCCATCCCAGGACAGAGGCCTCAGCATAGCAATAGAAAGAGCTTTGTGCTTTGATCCAGGACAAGAGGGACCAAAAGGAACTCAGCCATGAACTACCCATGTGATCATGGTAAAGTCCCCTCACCAGCTCTGGGGGCCTTAGTTTTCTCCTCTGTTAAAAATAATTACTTAAAAGGCCAAGTAGGAGGGAGTAAGTCAATGAGCCAAAAGGTCTTTTTCTAGCTTTTTTTTTTTTAACCATTACTTTTCTTCTTTGAATTGATGCTAAATATGGGTTCTAAGGTTCTAAGTCTGAAGAACAGTAAGGACTAGTTAAGTGACTTACCCAGGATCATATAGCTAGGAAGTATCTAAGATCACATTTGAACCCAGGTCCTGCTGTCTCCAGATCTGGCTCTCTATCCATTGAACCATCTAACTGCCCTGTTCTAGTTTTAACATTATGTAATTTGGGGGCAACTAGGTGGCTTAGTGGACTGAGAGCCAGGCTGAAGGATAGGAGGTTCTGGATTCAAATCTGCCCTCAGATATTTCATAGCTGTGTGTCCCTGGGAGAGTCACTCAACTCCCCTTGCCAAGCCCTTATTGCCCTTCTGCCTTGGAACCTACATTTAGTATCAATTCTAAGATGGAAGGTAAAGGCTTAAAGAATATATATGATTTAATTGGGGCAAGTATGACCTACCCTGCTCATATTTCACAGGATTTAAAGAGACTGGAGATGACTTCCTTCACCTAAGGCCCATAGTGCTTGTAACAAGTGAATAACCAACACAGGGAATAAGCCCCAGAACTGAGATTCAAACGTTAGATCAGAACCAGAGATCGATCACCCACTCCAGCCCCCAATGTTTTATGAATTGAGGAAACTGACACAGAAAATGCCGTGACATGGCAGTGTGCCCCAGGTCACTCAGGAAGTGTTTGAGCACAAGTTTTGTGACTCCACTTCTGTGGAGGATCAAGCTGGGACCCCAAAGCCTTGTCCAAAACAGAACTAGACTTACTCTAGGACCTGTCCTGTCTTGTGGGGGCCAGGGCAACCCAGACCCTCCCAAGGCACAGTCATTCAGTCCACAAACATTTATTGAACGCCTCATACGCCTCTGCAGGAGGTGTATGTTATTTGCTGCAAGGGGATATAGACAGAAATGAAACACCCTTCCCCCTCAAAGAGTTTACAGTCTAGTTGGGGAGAGGAAATCCAGACACAGATGAGAACAAAAATGTCAAGTCAAAGGAAAAGAGCAAGTGGGAATCCTGGAAAGTTTCATGAAATCAGGACTCTGTGTTGGGTTTCTTTCCTTTTTTTTTAACCCTTTCCTCCCACCTTAGAAACAATACTACTACTACTATGAATTGGTTCCAAGACAGAAAAGCAGTAACAGCTAGGCAGTGGGGGGTTAAGTGACTTGCTCAGGGTCACACAGCTAGGAAGTGTCTGAGGCCAGATTTGAACCCAGGACCTCCTGTCTCTGGGTCTGGCTCTCTATCCACTGAGCCACCCAGTTGCCCCCTTCTTTCTTTTTTAAACCCTTACTTTCTGTCCTAACAACAACTCTAAGACATCTTTAAAGACAAGGGCTGGACAAATAGGGTTAAGTAGCTTGGCTGAGGTCACACAGCTAGAAAGTCTCTGAGGCTAGATTTGAACCCAGGCCTTCCTAATTCCAGCCTGAACTACCTAACTGCACTTGAATTGGGTTTCAAGTAATAAGGTAGGATGTCAAAAGATGGAACCAAGGGGGAAAAGTCATCAGAAGAATAGGGAATGGTATGAACAAAAGCTTGGAGGTTAGAAATCAGGAAGAACACAAGATCTGGAGTTAGGATGCCATGTTTCAGATCCTAGCTCTGGCTCCTGTTCCATGTAGGACCATGGCCCTTTTTCTGGGCTATTTGTAAACTGAAAAGAATTGGATGAGATCCCCATCTAGCTCTAAATTTTGTGAGTTCCTTAAAATCAAAGACTTTTTATTTTTGTCATTTTGTTAGGTAAGTAAATTGCATGGTAGATGGAATATTGGCCTTACAGTCAGGAAAACCTGAGTTCAAATACTACTTCAGGCACTTCCTTGCTATGTGACCTTGGGCAAGTCACTTATTCAGTTCCTGCCTCAGTTTCCTCATCTGAAACATAGGTGGTAATAACACCTGCCATCCAGATTTGGTGTGAGGATGAAATGACATAATATTTGTAAAGCACTCTGAAAACCTTAAAATACACCCTATGTGAATGTTAGCTACAATTAAATTGCTATTATTATCTCTAGGAGCCACATAGTATGGTGAATTGAAAGCTGGCCTTAGAGTCCTGAGTTAAAGTAACATTTTTAGGAAGAAGACTGATGATCCATAAACATTTATTAAACAACTACTTACTATGTGCCATATCTGGGGATACATAAAGAGGCAAAAGACAGTCCTTGTCTTCAAAAGCAGCTTGGTATAACAGATAGAAAATGGATCTTAGAGGAAAGAAGACCTGAGTTCAAGTCCTGCCTCTGACACATACTGATTCTGTAACCCTGAATAAATTATTTAATCTCTCAGCAAAATTCTAAAACTACAAACTATGGTGAAGGTTCAGTCCTCCATTTATAGAGGGTTCTTCCTCATCTGGAGAATTCCCTAAATCAATTAAATCACTGAACCAGTCCCTACCCCAAATAATATCTTTCTATCTCCAGTGCCCAATATGGTGTCTGGCACAGAGTAGGTGCCTGATAAGTGTTAGTTGATTGATTGGAGGAGGACAAGTGGTCTGTTGGAGCTGATAGTTAAGGGGTAGTAAGAGAGAATCAGATGAAATAAAGATAAGAAAGGTAGAGGGGAGCCAGGTCATGAAGGGACCTTGAATGCTTGGTTGCTCATGATAGAAATGAATTTCATCTGCATTCAGCTCATATCTTTCCTTAGTTCTAAAAGAATACACCTATTTCCATGTAATAATTAAAATTATGAGGCTAATCGTGGCTTAATAACTTTATTAAATCAAAGTAGTAGTAGTAGTAGTAGTAGTAGTAGTAGTAGTAGTAGTAGTAGTAGTAGTGGTAGTAGTAAAGAGAGGGAAAGATAGGAGAGAGGTAGAGAGATACTTAGCTTTCTAATCTATTGGCCTCCATGATGGGCCTATGGCTGATCTCCACCAAGGGTTCCTTCAGCTCTCCACACTCCAGCCAGAAGACCCCAAAGACCACCTCTTCACCACTTATAAGCTCTTTTCTCCTCCCACTAGCTCTCCCATGTCACATCTCAGGAACCAATCATAGTTTCTTAATTTGCCTGGGCTGCCCAGGGAGACGGTGTCTATGGAATTAGTTTCCCATCTGGCTGGTTCCTTGGTTCTTTAACTTACTTTCTCTGAGGGTTTATCTATACCTAAATTTACTCAATGGTCTTTGACCTCCAGCTCACTGAGAGATGACGTTAAAAAAGGTGACATAATGGAAAGAGAAATTTGCTTCCAACCCCACATGAGGACAGAAAGCAAAGGAAACTGTCCAAGCTTAAGTTCTGATCTGACTCCTACTTGTCCACTGGGCTGCCTGTTCCTTGCCCTAAGACATTGTCATGGAGAAAAAGATTTGGGGATGGTAAAGGGGTCTCTGTCACAACACCCACATACTTGGTGTTCCTGAGAGACCCATGGAGAGGACAGAGAGCCAAAGAGCTCACTCTTGAGATGCAGGCAACTGTGTCCACCAGCTCTGCCCCCTGTCAGAGCCTCAGCAATCATGCCTTCTTGAGGAAAGACCAAGAAGGTTGCAAAGAACCTTAAGGGTCATCTGAGTTTTACAGATAAGGAAAGTGAGGCCCAGAGATGATGAGTGACTTGCCCATGATTACTGAGCTTACTTCCTATCCCTCAAAGATTTCCAACAACGAGGAACTCACTACCTTCAGAAGCACTTTGGGACATCTGGATTGTGAAGCTCAGTCAGGTCTCCTGGGTTAGAGAGGTAGGGCTCAGATCCTGTCCTTTACTAACTGTGTGACCTCAGGCAAGTCATTTGTCATTAGTTAGTCCTCAGTTCTCTCATTTCAAATGGAGATAACATTTGTCCTCCCTGTCAGGGCTGTAGTGAGGAAAGCACTTTGAAAACTTTCAAAATGTGACATTATTTTCATTATTGAGGGAACAAATAAAACCTAGGATTAAATCTTGCCTCTAACTAATATACCTTGACTGTATGATCCTGAAAAAGTCATTTAACTTCTTAGTGTTTTAAACATAGTTGTCAAACACCCCTACTGGCTTCATACTGTGGAACTAAACTAGACTGAACTGTAATTGGGAAATATTTAGTTATACACACACAGATAAATACAATAGAACATAGACAATGTTACTATGTGGTTTTCTAAATCAAAATGCAGCCTGCAGGGATCCTTCTGTATTGCTTTATGGCCTCCTCTTTTTATCTGTGTCTGACATTCCTGGTCTAGACAACACTATAAGGCCATAAAAGGACAGAAAATGTGCCAACCTCCATTGGTAAAAGGAGTTTCTAAATCCCAGAGTCCCTTTTACTAATGCAATCACGGCTCCTGTCCCAGTTCCCTTTATCAGTATGCTGCTTGGCTGGAGCTTCCTCTAGATACCAGTTTCTATTTCCACCTTAACTATAGTTTGGATCTTTGCTCATCAGGCAAAAAGTCAGTTGAGTGGGGAAAAAAACAAACCCTTCTGGAGAGAGGGGAATCGTGGGATTTAGAATTTGCAGGGACCTTAGAGGCAGCAATGGGATAGAGTGGATAGACTGCCAGAAAAGGAGGCAGGAAGAACTCAGTTCAAATCCTGTCCTCAAATTCTTCAAAGTAATATGACTCAGGGCAAATCATTCCTCTGTTTCTCCATCTGTAAAATGGGTATTAAAAAGCCTTATTGGGAGGATTATTATGATTATTATATCTTCTTACAGATGGGGAAACTGAGGGCCAGGGAGGGAAAGCGACTAGATCCAGGCATGAGATCACAGCTCTCTCCAGCTGGAAGGGACCACCTGCCTTTTCTCTTTTTGTCCCACTTGTCCGCTAGCCCACAGGGATCTGATAGCCTCTGCCCTTTTTGGAGAAGGAAGTGGCAAACTGTTCCATAATTTTTGCCAAGAAAACTCCAAATGGGGTCATAAACTGAAATACAACTTTAAAAAGTATAAACCATTTTATTATTTGCAAAGCACTGCATAGATCTCATTTGACAGATGAGGAAACTGAGGCAGAGTGAAGTGACTTGCTTGGAATCACATTAGAAGTGTCTGAGCCTGGGTCTGAATTCAGGTCTTCCTGTCTCCAAGCATTGCACTCTCTCCCCATTACTTTTTTTTTATCCTTATCTTCTGTATTAGAATCAATAGCCCTGGTTCCAAGGCAGAAGAGTGGTTAAGGCCTAGGCAATTGGAATTTACTTACCCAGGGTCACACAGCTAGGAAGTGTCTCAGGCCAGATTTGCACTCAGTTCCTTCTGACTCTAGGCCCGGATCTCTATCCACTGTGTTCTAACCCATTAATTTTTTTTTTAGATAAGGAAAGCAAGGCACAGACAAATAAAGTTACTCAGAATCAATCCTGGCTATGCAGCTAAAAGGGATCTTCATGACCTTCCAGGCCATTTTACAGAAAAGGAAACAGAGGCTTAGTGGGGCAACATGACTTGTATCAGGGTTGGGGATCTGCAGCCCAGTCTCCCTGACTCCCCATCTGGTGCCCCATTAGGAGGCGGCAGGGGAGGGAATCTAAGATGTAGCTGGGCCCTCCCTGTTCATCCCAGGAGACTTCTGAGACAGGAGGGCCGGGATGGGGCCCCACAGCCCTGAGCATCCTGCCTGCTTCCTGCCCTGCATCCTTCCAGCAATCCCAGAAGCCTCTGCGGTGAGGCTGTCGCTGCTGCTGCTGAGTCACTCTTGGGTCCTCACCAGGCATCCCATTTCTGCTTAGTCACGGTTGGGGCCAGCCTGGCTGCTCCAGCAGAGATGTTTGTGCTGAGTCATGGTCTCTCCCCAGCTGAGCTTTCCGGGTGGCATCTGTCTGGGAGAAATGAAACCTCAGCACTGGCCTTTTCTTCTTCGGCTCCTCAGACCCACATCCTCCCTTGGGATGGGCCTGCACTGCCTTTCTGGTCCCATGTGCACCCTAAGGACCCACACCTGGAGCCGGAAGGGGCCTCAGAGGCCAAGTAGCCCTGCGCCCCCTCTTCTTACAGACAGGGAAACCGAGACCCAGGGAGGGGAGTGACTGGATCCAGGTGTGAGATCCTGGCTTGCTCCAGCTGGAAGGGACCTCCTGCCTTTTCTCTGCCTGCCCCACTCATCTGCTAACCCTCAGGAATCTGATACCCTTTTCAATGAAAATACTTGGGGCTAACTTACTGTGCCAGTTTTATAAGAGAATCCTAGAATAATACTTACATTTTTTTAAACCCTTGCCTTCCATCCAAGAATCAATACTGTGTATTGGTTCCAAGGCAGAAGAGCGGTAATAGCTAGGTAATGGGGGTTAAGTGACTTGCCCAATTCACACAGCCAGGAGTGTCCAGAGGTCAAATTTGAACCCAGGACCTCCTCCCTCTAGGTCTGGTGCTCTATCCCCTAAGCCACCTCACCACTTCTCTTAATGTTGTGGAGTCTGGAGATGAGCCCTCTGTGAATTCCAGGTGAATTCCTCCCATCATTTTTGACCTGTGGTCTCTCTAGGAATTTGGGGTGTACTGGGAGGACCTGGTGCCCACCACATTAATTTTTTAAAATGTACCCCTAAGCAGCTAGGGAGCTCAGTGGATAGAGAACCAGGCTCAGAGATGGGAGGTCCTGGATTCAAATCTGAACTCAGACATTTCCTAGCTGGGTGACCCTGGGCAAGTCCCTTCACCCCCACTGCCTAACTCTTACTACTCTTCTGCCTTGGAACCAATACTTATTAGGGGTTCTAAGACAGAAACTAAGGGTTTAAAACAAAAAAAAATTTTAATTTAATTTAAACAATTAATATTAATTCATTAAATTAATTAAAATTAAAATAAGTTAAACAAAAAATTGAACATATCAATAAGCATTTTTATTTAGAAAAGTTTTTTAAAGAACATAAAATGACACACATATATAGAACTTTGGGGAAAATGTGTACTTTGTAAAGTAAGTGAAATTACACTAATGTAGCCAAGGCTCCTTGCTCAGGCTTCCCAAGTCCCACTCTGGCATTCAGGGTCTCCCATGCTCCCCTCTCTTCATGTCCCCAAGTAAGGCCTGACAGAGGAGGAGGAGTGACTTCTGGAACATTCTGGCTGCTGTGAGAGAAAGAAAAAGGGAAGTGGGGCAATTGTTGCTTGAGTCAGCAGGAAGAAAGTTTCATGAATCTGACTGCCTCTGGAGGAGCTCCATGGTTTTTACCAGTATGACCCCCTCATCCCCATTCTCCACTGATTTCTGCCTGGTGAGCAGAGAAGAATCTGAAAGACTCTGTTGGTTTCCATTGGTCTCTCCCACTCTCACAACCCCAGAGGGTAACCCAGTTCTGGTTTTATCTTGATGGTGGAAAGAACCATGCATTAGGGCCAGAGGACATGGGTTCCAATCTTTACTCTGCCCTTTCCAGCTGAGGGACTTTGGTCAAGTAATTTAATCCCCAGACCTCAGTTTCCTCATTTGTAAGAAAAGGGGCTGAGACCAGATGACCCCTAAAGTCCCTTCCAGTTCTCAATGGATGAGCTTTCAGTTGGCAGTGAAGAAATCAGAGCAAGGGGGGATTTTTCACTGGAAGTACCCTCCTCTGGCTAGGCAAGTCACAGAAGGGGAGAGAATTGGACACTTTTTTTGAGGGATAAAAATCAAAAAAATCCCTTCCACAAACTCATCTATCTTGCAAACTTCTAGCATTCTTGCAAAGCAAAGGAGAGGGTGGAAGTATTTTGGAGCCTTCGTCCCATTTTATAGATGTAATGACTGAGGCTCTGAGAAGAGCTTGAACTCTAGGGGTGGAGTCATACTAGAGAGGCTCAGGCAGGAAGCCCAACCTTCCCACAAACCACCTGTTTATATTGGGATTTCCAAGCGCTACTTTACTGAAACTTCCCATTCAACTCAGAACCTCAGATCCTGGCAATCATGGTGGACTCAACCCTCCCAGAAGTTCAGGCTTGGGAGGACCCTTGAGACCACTGGGTCCAGCCTTCCTCTCAGATCAAGAATCTCCCCCACAAGGCCAAAAAGCAGCAGAATTAGTCTTCAAATCCACTGTTCTTGGGGAGATCTGACCATGTTGTTCCTCACCACACCCCCAACTCAATTCCTCCAGAACCACATACAAAATTCTGTTTGTCTCTTAAAGCTTTCCCCACCATGTACTTAACTATCCAGTGACCCTGGCCTCCCTCTATTTCTTCCAACAAGACCCTCTTTCTCCCTTCTGGGCACCTTTGGCCAGGCTGTGCTCAAATCCCACTTTCTTCTAAAAATCCTTCCTGATCTCCCCAGCTGCTAGTGCCTTCCCTTTTCAGATTTTTGTGGTTCCATTGCCTCAGAATCTCTGTGATCCCAATTTGGAGTTTTCCTGGCAAAGATAACTGGAGTGGTTTGCCATTTCCTTCTCCAGCTCATTTGACAGATGAGGAAACCAAGGCTGACAGGATTAAATGACTTGTCCAGGGTCACATGGCTAGGAAGTGACTGAGGTTGTATTGGAACTCAGGAAGGAGAGTCTTTCTGACTTCAGGCTTGGCACTCTATCTACTGAGCCTACCTGTAGTGTCAGGGACAATGTTATCTCCTTTATTGGCACCAGATCTTCTAGAAGGCAGGGAGGGTTTTCTCCTTTCTTAGTATCCTATCTAGAATGTGTCTAGAATGGTTCCAATCTGGCCCCAGATACTAGCGGTGACACTGGGTAAATCACTTACTTTTGGATTGCCTCAGTTTCCTCAGTTGTAGAATGACTGGTTGTTTCAAGAATCTTATTCACAAAGTGCTCAGCAAGGGGAGCGTAGATTCCTTCCTTCCTTCCTTCCATCCCTCCTTCTCCTCCCTCCCTCCCTTCTTTCCTTCCTTCTCTCCTTCTCCCTTCCTTCCTTCCTTCCTTCCTTCCTTCCTTCCTTCCCTCCTTCTCCCTCCCTCCCTCCCTTCTTTCCTTCCTTCCCTCCCTCCCTCCTTCTCCCTCCCTCCCTCCCTTCCTCCCTTCCTCCCTTCCTTCCTCCCTTCCTCCCTTCCTTCCTTCCTTCCTTCCTTCCTTCCTTCCTTCCTTCCTTCCTTCCTTCCCTCCTTCCCTCCTTCCCTCCTTCCTTCCTTCCTTCCTTCCTTCCTTCCTTCCTTCCTTCCTTCCTTCCTTCCTTCCTTCCTTCCTTCCTTCCTTCCTTCCTTCCTTCCTTCCTTCCTTCCTTCCTTCCTTCCTTCCCTCCTTCTCCCTTCCTCCCTGTCCTCCCTCCCTCCCTCCCTTCCCTCCTTCTTGTTCCCGGACCACAATGCCTCTGATCCAATTCCTCGGAACACGGAACCCCTCGATGAGCATCCCCGGAAAGTGGCCCCAAGTCGGCGGCTCAGGGGACTCTGGGACCTCTCCAGTCTCTTCCCCCAGAAGGACGCTAACTCCGCCCTCACGGTCCGGCCAGGCAGAACCTGTCTAATTCTTATTCCGGTAAACTCTGGTTAGGGATCCTCGGCAAGGCTGCGAGGAGCGAGGGCTTCTCCCGCGAGTTTGTCCGGCTCCCGGTGCCCCCGAGCAAAGGCAGCCCGCGCTTTATTCACACTTTGGTGGCTTTGCTTTTGTTCTCAAAGCATTTCCTGTATTTACACCGTTTTGGCCAGGAGGCTGTCGTGGTTCTCCCGGTCCACTCGTTCCCCATCTCCAATGTCAGACTGGGCTGGGGTCCCGTGGGCGGGGAGAGGGAGGGGGAGGGAGGCCAGATGTTGGCCCCGGCCCCTCGGGAGCTGTGTTGTAATCAGGGGGAGGGCTCAGCCGAGGCACTAGCCATTTCCTCACGTGACGCCCCCTCCCCCCCCTCCCCCAGACTATTAAAGCTGCAGTGGGACGGTCACCGGGACAGGCTTCGATCTCGGTCGGCTGCACACGCTTTGGAGATACCCGAGCGGGCGGTCTTGGACTCAGCGGGGCACTCCAAGGCTCCGGGAGAGCAGGCAGGAGCCGAGAGAGTTGAAGGAAAGAGGACCTCGCGACCATGGAAGCTACCCAGGCGGAGCAGTTCGAGAGGTGAGGAAGGGAAGCGGCGCTTAGCCCGGCCGCCACCGCGAGCGAGTTCGAATCCCGCCTCTCTCTGCCTCTCCCTCACTGGTCGCTTGTGCCTTCTGTTTTCCAATCTGTAAAATGGGGATGGGAGGAGTTGTAGGCGAGGAAGTCTCTGGCAGCTCCCTGACCTCTTCCCCGCTTGGGTCTGCGATTTGGAGTCTAGACGTGGGCACTCCGAGGCATCCTTTACCCTCTGGGGCTGCGCTATCACTTCCCCTTCTCTTTAGACTGAGCGTCCTTAAACGTGAACTGTGGGAGGGAGAGGCTGGACGACTTCTACCGCCCTAACACTGATCCCTGGGGCTCTGTTTGCCCCAGCCCAGCCCCTCACACCTCTCCCTCTTCCTCACTTGCCCCCTGGCTGTTGCCCGTCTGATGGAGGAGGGGAGGCGCAGCCCCTCCCCCATCACTCTAGAGGGAAAATCAAACTGGGTTTGAATGGTAGGGAGGGATGCTGTGACCCGGGGCACCCTCAAAGCATCCCTCCATTAACTAGGTCCTCTTTGTACCCCGAGCCAGGCACCCTCAGGTAGGGATACATCACTTAAGCGGTCTGGACCTCCGTGGTGTCCCATCCATACGATGGGCCAGTGTAGGCAGTGTGGCCTAGTGGGAAGATCTTCCTCATATCATAGTGTACAGGTCCCTTTTCTAAAAGGGTCCTGGCCACCTTCTTTTGAAGGAGCCTCTAGATAGGGCCCTTGTTCCAGCTATCTCTCCTGAGTTACTGTAGGACAGGGGCAGCCAGGCAGAGTGGGGCACCCTCAGGATGGGACCTGGACTGTGAGACTGGACCTCTGGGTCATCTCCCAGGCCCCAGGTTCCAATCCTGACGAGTATTTCCTAGCTGAGTGACGGTGGGCAAGCCACTTCCATTTCTCTGAGTGTCTGGTACTCCCTACTTCATAGCATTGACTAGATTTAGAGCTAGAAAGGACCCTAGAGACCATATGGTCCAACTTCCCCTCATTTTACCATTCAAAGGCTGAGGCTGGGCATTGCCTCAAAGTAAATAGCAAAACCTGTGATGTTCTTTTGACTGCTCCATGCTGTGTCTTCAGTAGGTCCAGGGATGGGGCCTGGATGCCCAGACAAGGTATATCATGGGTACCAGGATGAGGAAAGTTCAATAGATAATCTAAATAGTTAAAACATTTCTCTTTTTAATTTTAATTTAGTTTTATTATTTCTCTTAAATTCATTTTATTTAATCTATCTGTATTGTGAGAAATGGTTTTTATTTTTCTCAAATTAATTTAGTTTAATATATCAGTATTCTGAGAAAGCATGGAATAACATTTAAATGTCTGTGTCTGTCCATCCGTCCGTCTGTCTACCTGCCTGCCTGTCTATCTGTCCATCTGTCTGTCTATCTGTCCCTCCGTCCATCTGTCTGTCCATCCATCTGTCTATCTCTTACTTTGATACCTAAGGGTATAATTAGAAACGGGCATCCAGGTGGGTCTTCAGGTCTTCCTGGTTAGCTTCATCCACTAGCCTATTCTGTCACTCTCTAATGTGTTCTAGAAAAAAAGAGCCAACATCATTAACCCCAATACTACCACCATCACCCCTCAGCTACTCAAGGGGAATATGACTAGTTAGATATGCAAAAAAGGAAACAAAGAAAGATAATTCTGGAGATTTAATCTCTCTAAAAGCTCCCTCCACAGATAAACATCAGCCACTCCTCTGAGACTTGGGTTTCTATTTGCCTGCCTGGGTGGACTTGAACCCAGGTCTTCCTGACATTGAAGTTTGGCTCTTTAGTTACTTGGCTGACTTCCTCTATTTTTCTTTAATGCAGAAGGGAAAATTTTTCTTCCACTTTGGGGCGTGTGAGCTTTTTTTTTTTTTTAAATGACAGTCTTTTGTAGAAATGATTATTCAGGGTGTAGCTAGGTAGCTCAGTGGATAGAGCGCCAGGTCTAGAGTCAGAAAGACCTGGGTTCAAATCTGGCCTCATACACTTCCCAGCTGTGTGACTCTGGGCAAGTCACTTAATCTCCACTGCCTAGCCTTTATCAACGCTCAGTATTGAGTCTAAGACAGAGGGTAAGGGTTTAAAGGGGAAAAAAAGAGAAATGAATATTAGTAGGAAATCGAATAAGCCTTCTGTGTGGTTTCATTCTGTGCCTTCTCATTGAGCCTTTGGTGAGCCCCGGCTGAGGTCACCTTCCATCCTTCAGACACCTGGAAGGTCAGAAGGGTGCCAGCTGGCAGCCACCTCACGGGAGAAGCACCCTGGGAATGTGGGTGTCCTTGGTGTGAGCCCCAGTAACGACATGATTCTTTGGATTCCCTTCTCCAGCATGCCTCAGGATTTGTCAGAGGCCCTGAAAGAAGCCACAAAGGAGGTTCACGCCCAGGCTGAGAATGTGGAATTCCTTCGGAATTTCCAGAAGGGGCAAGTGCCCCGAGAAGGCTTCAAGGTATGGGGGGACACCTGGTATGGAACAGGGGACTGGAGGCTTGCTGGGTGGTCTGACCCGAGGATGGGGGTGACTTAAGTGGTGACTGAGGCCCGCCTGGGTCGGAGTGACTTCATCTAATCACCTCTGTGGGCCAGGCAGTGGGGATGAAAAGACCAAATCCCCCAATCTACAAGCATTTATTTATTTTAAACCCACACCGTCCATTTTAGAATCAGTACTAAGCATTGGCTCGAGGCAGAAGAACAACAGCCACCTTTGTGTTCTAGACTAGGGGAAAGGACATGGGTTCAATGCTGACTCTGACATTTCAATCCACAAACATTTAGTAAACATATTCTAGGTGTGTGGCTCTGGGGTACAATGCCAGTGAATGAACAACCTCTGCGTGGCTCTGGGAAGTCATTTCGCCTCCTTGACTCTCAGTTTCCCTGCCTGTAACATGGGGAAGTCAGACTAGATGACTTGCAGCTCTAGAATTGTGACCCTACCTGCTTTCTCAACTTCAGAGCCCCAGATGAGTAGAAGTTATAGTTGTCGTGATTATAAATGATTATGACTATTATTTTGGAGAGAAGGCCAAATTCTGAGATCAAGTCCCATTACTTGGGACCTCTGTGATTCTGGACAATCCCTTCATTTCTCTGAGCCTCAGTTAAAAGGGGGATAAAATTGTCCCCCTCCTAGAGGTGAGAAAAATGCCTTATAAATGGAGCTGGGTGTTGTGATGGTTAGGAGCTGGCCCAGGAGGAAGGAGTTCCAGTCCTGCCCCTGACACTGGCTAACTCGAACCCTCGCCCTCATCTTAACCCTAACATCCACCCTCTTTGTCCTTCAAGTCTTCTCATCTGAAAAATGGGGATAATCTATTTTTTAATTGAAAAATGTTAATTAATTAATTTAGAATATTTTTCCCTGGTTCTTTCCCTCCCTTCTTCCCATCCCCCTCCTGGAGTCAATGAGCAATTCCACTGGGTTTTACATGTGTCCTTGATCCAGACCTATTTCCATATGATTGATATTTGCACAGGGTGATCGCTTAGAGTCTATATCCAAATGGAGATAATCTAGCAGCCACCTTAGAGGGCCATTTTGCAAACAAATGTTAACCATTTAGCTTTAATTATTAGAAAACCTTAAAGCACTCCAGAAAGGCTAACTCCATATATGTGAGAGGGTGATGATTAATGAACTCAGGTTAGGTTCTCAAGAAAGCTCAAAGAAAGTCTAAGTTGGGGATTAAATCCTTTGACTTTTAGATTCCGAGGATAAATAGAACTAAAAGGATCCTGGAGGATAGAACACTGGCCTGGTGCCAGAAAGATCTGAGCTCCTATCTGGCCTTGGACACTAGCTGTGTGACCTTGGGCAAGTCACTTAACTCCTGTTTGCCTCAGTTCCTCATCTCTAAAATTAGGACACACTGGAGAAGGAAATGGCCAACCGCTCTGGTAAAATTTGCCAAGAAAACCCCATGGACAAATGCAGAGCCAGAAAACAATAGAGAAGTCACTGGGTCCAACCCAACCCTACCAAGGCCCCCTGACTGCTTACTGGCCCTTGCTCTTGACCACCTGTCCCCATCCCAGAGCTGCCAGGTGCCTGGGTCCTCCCCTTTACCCTGCCTTGGAGGTTCTGCTCCCCTGGAAAACCGGCTCTCCTCTTTTGGCCTGTATCAGATCCCCAGAACAGTGTCAATAACACGCTATTGACTTGACTTGTTGCCTTGACTCCATCAGGCAGGGAAGGGCAGAACTGGCTTGGACCCCACTGTGGTCTAGGCTTCTATTTGCCCAAAGGGTGTCACTCTCCCAGCTAAGTTATGGCTGTGCCAGACGGACTTTGCCTCAGTCATTGAACTCCGTCCGGGGCCAAAGAGCCACTGCCCCACACCGAATGGGATGGCTCTCCGGACCTTGGGGGATTTCCCAGGAAATTTCCCAGCATAACAGTAGGACCAATTGGAAGACAGATATTCCACTCACCCCCTCTCTTTTTTTGTTGTTGTTGAAGCAACAAGATGAGCAAGATGAGACTTCCCGATTCTAAGCCCAGTGCTCTTCCATTGAGCCACCTAGCTACTCCTCACCCCTTCATTTTACACATAAGGAAACTGAGGCTCAGAAAAGGGCAAGCACTTTGAGGACTGGAACTTTATCTTATCTACTATTTGTATGCCAAAACATTTGTATTGCATGCAAAAGACACTTAGTCTGTGTTTATTGATGGAATGGCTATTACCTGAGCTTTGCCAAAATCTTGTGAAGTAAGGTACTAGGGTTATTCTCATTTCCATTTTATAAATGAAGGTTCTGAGAGATTGTCTTGTGCAAGGTCACACAGCTAGTGAGCATTTAGGGGAGGATTTGAACTGTGCTCTTTCTGAATCCCAAGTCCATCTTTCTGTCACGCAGGCTGCCTCCTTGGTGTTTCCAGAAATACCCTCTTCCACCGTTAGACGAGACTTTGTTCCCTTCTTGACCGTTTGTCCCAGTTGCTAATAGGTGACCGGAGTTAATGAGTTATTGACTGACTGAATGCAAAAGTGATTGTTGTTAAGTTCTAAGAATACAAATACTTCTGTAGACAGGCCCTGCTCCCAAGGAGCCCTCGTGCTAGTGGGGAGGGAACAGGGGCAACAAGGGACGCCTCGGGAGTCAGATGGAAAGGACTAGAGCTCCTCAGGGAGCAGCCACAAAGCAGAGGGCAAGGGTCCCTTACTTTCTGTCCTACTACCGAGACAGAAGGGCCGAGGGCCCGGCAAATGAGGCTGGGCAGTCTATCCGCTGTGCCACCAGCTGCCCCTGAAATGGCTCTTCTGGACTGGCTTTTCCATGACTCAGACCGTGTCATTTGGCAAAGCAGAACTTCCTCCTGGCCACCCTTGGGAAGTGCCAGAATCCGGGGGAACGGACCCGTGGGGCCTGCAGAGCAGAAGGGGGCCGGCCTGGACGCCAGCGGAGGAAGAACCTGGGCCTTCCCCGACGCGTGGCCCTGGGAAAGGCAGTTTCCCTCTTCGGGGCCTGCATCTGTAAAACGGGGCTAACATCTGCCCTTCCTAACTCCCGCTTTGGTTAGAGAGTCAAATATGAGTCTAGTCGCTTTGAAGCTGCAGAAGGGGCTCCGTGAGAGCCAGCATTCTGTGGACTAAGGACCAAAGGGGCTGGTGTGCCACCTCGCCTTCTGCCTTGGAATCAATACTGTCTATTGGTTGTGAGGCAGAAGAGTGGGGATGGCCGGCCCTGAAGGCTCGCTTTGGAGCCGAGTGACTAGCCCAGGCTCACGCACAGGCAGGAGACGGCTGGGGCCCGATTTGAACCCGGACCTCCCGCCTAGGTGCGCCTCCCTGCCCCCTCAGACACCGCCGCTGACTCCCTGATGATGACTTGCTTTCAGATGGTGATGTCTTCTCTGTATCACATCTATTTGGCCTTGGAAGAGGAGATGGAGCAGAATAAGAGGCACCCGGCTCTCGTGCCCATCTACTTCCCCGAGGAGCTGGCCCGCACGCCGGCCCTAGAGCAGGACATGAGGTTCTGGTACGGCCCCCGGTGGAGGCACGAGATCCCCTACACGGCCGCCACCAAGAAGTACGTGGAGCGGCTCCGGGACCTGGGCCGCACGGAGCCGGAGCTGCTGGTGGCCCACGCCTACACGCGCTACCTGGGGGACCTGTCCGGGGGGCAGATCCTTAAGAAGATCGCGCAGAAGTCCCTGGGGCTCCCCAGCACAGGGGAAGGGGTGGCCTTCTTCACCTTCCCGGCCATCGCCAACGCCACCAAATTCAAGCAGCTCTACCGTTCCCGCATGAACGCCATCGAGATGAGCCCAGCCACCAAGAAGAAGGTGGTGGAGGAGGCACAGACGTCCTTCCTCCTGAACATCGAGGTGAGCGTCCCCCGGCCAGCAAGTCTGTCCAAGGCTAGATGGGGCCCGTGAGGTGATCTTGGGGTCACAGTACCTGTCACCCAGCTTAATAAGTGCCGGCTGACTTGACTCACTCACCAACCAAGACTGAACCTCCCAAAAATGGGCATTAACTTTCCTGGGAGAGGGGATGGGGGGCAGCTGGGTGACTCAGTAGATAGAGAGCCAGGCCTGGAGACAGGAGGTTCTGTGTGCAAATATGGTCTCAGATACTTTTTAGCTGTGTCACCCTGGGCAAGTCATTAACCTCCATTGCTCCAGCCCTGTCATGCTTCTGCCTTCGAAAGAATACATAGCCCTGCAGAAGGTAAAGGTTAAAAAAAATTCCTAAGCACTCGGAGGCACTAGCCTGGGTAGAGGTGTGCCACCCACACAGGGTGGCTGGCAAGCTGGTGTAGGTGGATGCCGAGACCATCAAATGGGAGGTGACGCCTGGGCCAAGGGCCAGCTCCTAGTCAGCATTCCAAGGCCCTCCCGAACTTTGGCGTTCCAAGTCTTCTTATCTCCAGACAGTATTGCTGTGGAGCTCTGGGATCTCACCCGGGTGAAGCAGATGGTGGCTTAGCCGTACCCCTCCACCTCTGCTGCATCTTCTTTAGGTCCATCCATAAATTGGCCAGGGAGGGCTTCCTTGATGATCTCAAAAATAAAAAGCTTTTCAGTGGAAGTTCTCACCTTGTCCTCTCCCTCCCCGTTGCCTGGGTTTTCATTCTCTGGGAAAGAGCTTGAGACCCACATCCCCAGAGAAAGAGGACCAGAGGGGAGATAGGGGAGGAGGGTGGTCCTTGAGAATGAAAGATGGGAGAGGGACTAAGAAAAACCCAAACTGGGACGACGACGAGAGAACCAGATGGGCGTCCTCTTCTTTCGCTCATGGCGCCATCTTGCTTGAGTATCTAATTGAGGGGAATGTGTTCTGGGGTTCTCAGGTATTTGAGGAGCTACAGGAGTTGCTATCCAAGAACCAGGAGAATGGGAACATTTCTGGGAAGCAGGAGCTTCGGAAAAGGGCAGGCCACACAGGACAAGGTAAGCTCTTGAAGACCAGCACTCTTCTCCAGCCACTTTTTCCACTATCCACCAAACTTTCTAGGAGAAGTTGGTCAACTGGGATCCCCACTTGGTGGGTTATTAAGAATGAATGTTCTCTTCTCTCCCTCTCATTAATTTGTGCAGCCTACAAATGTTCTATTTGATCTGCTTGGCCTCAGAGGATGGAACTGGATGTAGTGGAAGGAAGTTAGAGGGAAGCAGGTTTCTGCTTCATATAAGGCAAGATTTCCAAAGGCGGCTTAGTAGTTAGAGTGCTGGACCTGGAGTTAGGAAGACTTTAAATCCAAGCTCAGATACTTACTAGCAGTTTAATCCTGGGCAAGTCATTTCACCTCTGTTTCAGTTTCCTCAACTATAAAATGGGGATAAGAACAGCATCTATCATAGGGTTCTTGTGAGGATCAAGTGAGATATTTATAAAGCACTTTGCAAAACTTAACATGCTATTTAAATGCTATTATTATTATTATTTTAACAGTTTAAACAATTTCCAAGTGGAATGGGCCGCCTTGAGAATTTGGGGTTGCCTATTACCTGAGGCTGAATGACCACTTGCTGGGGATATTGTCGAGATGATTCCTGCTGGGATTGGGGTGGCCTTCCAGGTGGTCCTCCTAGTTCTGAGAATCTGAAATTTCATTAGCATCAGCCCCAAAAAAGCTTGGAAACTGGAGTTGGGGATACAAAGATGAGTGAGTCATCGGATCCCTGCCCTCAGGGAGCTTACAGCATAATTGTAGAGAGAGATCATACACATCAGTAATTCTCCTTTGAGTTTTTGGTGGGTGAGAGTTTCCATTTTAGCAATTTAAACCAATCCTAAATCAAAAGCCAATCAATAACCAGTCAATCAATAAAAATTTATTAAGCGCCTACTATGTGCCAGATGGGTAGCAAGGTAGCACAATAAATAGACCACCATGTCCTGGAGTCAGAAAGACCTGAGTTCAAATCCAGCCTCACACACTTCCTAGCTATGTGACTCTGGGCAAGTCATTTATAACCCTGTTTGATTCAGTTTCCACATTTGCAAAATGAGCTGGAGAAGGAAATGGCAAAGCACTCCAGTATCTTTGCTGAGAGAACCCCAAATGGGGTCATGAAGAGTTGGACACAAACAGTAACAACATTTCAGGTACTGTGCTAAACACTGGATATGCCAAAAGAGTCAAAAGACAATCTCTGCCCTTAAGAAGCTTACAAGTGAGTCATAAACATTTGCTCCTGTCTGCTGTTCCTTTCCTTTTCTCTTCTTTGTCTTCCTTTCCTTCTTTCTCTTTCTTTCTTTCTCTCTTTTTTCCTTCCTTCCTTCCTTCCTTCCTTCCTTCCTTCCTTCCTTCCTTCCTTCCTTCCTTCCTTCCTTCCTTCCTTCCTTCCTTCCTTCTTTCCTTCCCTCCCTCACTCCCTCCTTCCCTCCCTCCCTCACCTTCTGTCTTAAAATTAATACTAAACATTAGTTCCAAGACATGAGTGGTAAGAACTAGGCAATGGGGGTTATTGATCCATCTAGTTGGCCCCTTGCCATTACTTTTCTGTGTGACCTTGGAAAAGCTGCAGAACCTCTCTGGGCCTTACTTTTCCTCCCTTGAATTAGAATCCTAACTTTAAAGCTCCAGGGTCCCTCTGAGGAAGCTATATAGTCCAACTTTTCTGTTTTTTAGAGAAAGAGTGGTCTAAGGAGACTAAATGATTTAAGACCCACAGGATCAAAGAGCTGGTTGGGACTTGTGAGGTAATCAAACCTCCTTTTACAGATGAGGAAACTGAGGCCTTGGGAAGTTAATTGACTTATCCAAAATCATATAGTTAATATGATTAGATTGTGAGCTCCTTGAGAGCAAGGACTGCCTCTTTTCATATCCCCAGCACTTAGCACGATGCCTGGCATGTAACAGGTACTTAATAAATAAATAAATAAAACTAAAAAAAAATAAATAAATATGATTAATCAAATGAAATAGAAGATTTCAGATCTGAGATTTGAACCCAGATCTTTTGACTTGGAAATGCAATGATCTTTCCTCCACCCCATGCCGCCTTTCTCATTCTACTTGTTATCTTAGAGAAATCGCCCTAAGAAATCTTAAGTTCTCTCATCTATGAAATAAATTAGTCACTGACTCCCAAAGCCCTCTCCATTTCTAAATCTGTGACCTCCTCGTTCTCCCTGCTCCCCAATGGCATCATCGATGCCATCTTTTATGAGCTTAATAAACGTTCTCTTTGCTCTTGGAGCCGCATGTTTTCTGCCTTCTTTCTTTATTCCATTCCTCTGACTGTCTCTCATGTCATGCCCGACTAGCAAGCGCTTGGGCAGCCTCTATTTGTGTGGCTTGTGGGGCCGCCCTGAGTTTCCCATCTCTTGGATGGGTATTTGCGTGACTTGGGAGATGAGGTGACGTCCGCTGCACAGGCTTTGGGAATTGGCCACCAGAAGGGATTTAAGGGCCCAGAGGAAGAAATAGCTGCTGGGGAGGCATGAGAAGGCTCCATCCGTCATTAAGGGAAGGTCCCTCCCTCCGGTGCACAGCCCGGAGCCCCAATGGTGCTTGCTCGTGCTGAAATCGATATTGATCCTGCCCCCTTCAGAGGCACCCTTTACTGGCTGCCACTTGAGAAGCTGTCACTAGTGAGGGGAAAAAAAAGCCCTGTTCTATGGAGCAGTGTGGTACAGTGGAGAGACCTCTGACTATGGAGCCAAAGGATCTGAGTTCAAATCCTACCTATGATGCTTAACTGCTGTTATTAATTATGAGCAAATCATTTAATTTCTCTGGACTTCAGTTTCTTTATCTGTAGGAAGAAGGTTGAATGATTTATTTTTAACGTAAAGATTTATTTTTATTTTGTTTATTTTATTTTCATTTTTAATTTATCTAATTTATTTAGCATATTTATTATAATAATATTATTTTGTTTATTTTTAATATTGAGTCTGAGACTCAATTCAGAAACCCATGAATAGAAATAATTCAATGGGGGCAGCTGAGTGACTCAGTAGATTGAGAGCCATCCTGGAGATGGGAGATCCTGGATTCAAATTTGACCTCAGATCCTTCCTAGACCCTTACCTTCTATCAGTACTACATAGTAGTTCCAAGGCAGAAAAGCAGTAAGGGCTAGGCATTTGAGATCTAGTGACTTGCCCTGGGTCACCTAGCTAGATTTGAATCCAGGACCTCCCATTCCCAGGCCTGGTTCTCAATCCCCTGAGCCACCTAGGGACATCTTCTCCCGTCTTTTCCTTATCTCTCTCATGGGTTCTTAGTTACCACCTGCATTGAAACGATGAGTAGATGCTGTCACCTCCACTGGCATATGAGGGCCTTTGGGGCAAGGAGTAGGACAATGTTGCCTCTTTGGGTATTTTCTGTGCTTGGCACAAGGTCATAATGCCTGTGACGGACTGCCCACCTGAGGAATGCAGATCAACCCTCCCACATCACCTTTCCAATTTCTCCAGGGAGGTTGAGTCTTGATTCAAAGACTGAGGCCAAAGGACTTCTGAACCTTTGGGGGCCAAAGAGCCCATCCATCTGGAACCCAAGAAGCTGGGGTGGGCAGGCCCATTCTCTGCCTGGCCAAACCAATCTAACCAGCATTTATTAAGCTCCTCCTGTGTGCCAGGCATTTTGGCAAATGATAGGAAAGCGGAGAACAGACCCTGACCCCAAGAAGCGCACGTTCTAACGGAAAGAAACAAAATTCAGGCCAATCCTAGAAATGGAGGCTCTCGAATGGCCAAGTCAGGACCTACCCCAAATCCCATAGCTGGGAGTGGCAGATTTGAGCCTACTTGTGATCCCCAATCCATATCTGATCCTATCACCTCCAGATTGTTTTTCCTTAGGAGTCCTAGCTGGAAGGGGCCTCGGAGGCTACCCAATCTAATTTTTAAAAGGAGGAACCTGAGGCCCAAGTGGGGAAGTGACTTAGGATTAAAGGATGTGGGTCTCTAGCCAGAAGGGCCCACAGAGGCTGTACAACCTGATTCCCATTTTACTGAATTATTTAACTTTTGTGCTAACTCTCATTTTTCAAAGACAAAGGTGGAACCATCCTTGTCTTTAGCATGTTTACCTTCTTACTTGAGGCGCCCCTCTCTTTTCTAGTAGCCTTTTTTTCCCCAGAACTCTATGCCTTTGGGGGGAAACCATGGAGGTTTTGTTTCCATTCACAGAACCCTAAAACATTGGGCTTAAGGTTCTACTCCAAAACAACTCTATGACAATGGCTTAAATATGCTGATTGACAGACTAATTACAAAGGAAATCCATTTTTATTAAATGTTTTAAAAGTATATTTTATTTTTTTAAAGATTTTAATATTTAATTTTATAATTTAAAAAAGAAATTATTTAATTACTTTAATAGCTTGGTTTTGTTTTTATTTTAAATATTTTAAAAGAAAACTCAAGTTCCTGGATTCTCAATTCCTCTTCATTCTAGTGCCTCCCCTCTGTTCGTTATTTCCTACTTTTGCTGTATAGAGCTTGCTTTGTATGTATTTTATGTTGCCTCCTCAATTCAAAAGCAAGCTCTACAAGAGAAGGGTTGTCTTTTGCCTATTTATCCTCAGTACCTGGCACATAGTAGGCCCTTACCTAACTCTGATTGATTGATTGTTTAATGGACCTCTGATCCAGATAGGATCTATGGCTCTTAGCTTTTGGTCCCATTAGGAGATCGAAAGAGACCTGATATGAGAAAAAAACTTCTTTGATAAGTTGTCTGGGAGTTGAATGGACTACCTTGGGGGATAATGGGTTACCCATTACTACCCTTCAGGTAGAAGTTGGACAGCCATGTTTTGAAGATGTTGTAGAAGGGATCCATGGCCTGGTACCATGTTGGATTTGATGATGTTGGAGTTAGCTTCCAATTTTCTTTTTTTAATTAAAAAAAATTTATTTAGAATATTTTTTCCATGGTGACATGATTCATGACTCTCCCCCCTCTTCCCTGCCCCCTCCCAAAGCTAACAAGCAATTCCACTGGGATATACATGTATCTTTGTTTACATATGATTCATATTTTCAGTAGAGCCACCCTTTAACACCCAAACCCTAATCATATCCCCATCAAACCATGTGATCGGTTCTATGTTTCTCTTCTTCGTTTTTGCTCCCACGGTTCTTTCTCTGGATGTGGATTAGCTTCTAATTCTAAGATTTTTCTCTTTTAGGCCTGCCTTCCACAGAGACTCCTTCCCAGAAGCCTCAGCAAAAGCACCTGTCCCACTCCCCTGTTCTCCGTTGGGTCCTCACCCTCTCCTTCATAGTGGCCACAGTCGCTGTGGGGTTCTACGCCATGTGAAAGAACCTGAAGAGCCAAGACACTCCGGGGTGGCCTCCCAAGGCCTCCCCTATTGAGCCCAGAGACTGCCTCCAGAGGGGTTTCCCAAGCAGGGGACCAAAAAAGTCACTTGGCTAGACGTCTTCAGGCCACTACAGGCCAGCTCTTGCAGGGCCTTGGCCCTGGAGCGTCCTCCTCCATTGGAAAAGACGAGGAGATTCGCACACTGGCCCAATGCCCTTCTGGCCTGACTCTTGAACTTTGAAGCGGCCTTCGGCGGGGCCCACAGATGTAGCATTCCCTCCCAGTTCTTACAAGGCTTCCAGCCCTGACCAATGACCCGCCA
Organism: Monodelphis domestica; assembly: GCF_027887165.1. NCBI lineage: Eukaryota > Metazoa > Chordata > Mammalia > Didelphimorphia > Didelphidae > Monodelphis > Monodelphis domestica. The sequence continues at coordinate 98,111,154 of NC_077231.1, forward strand.
AGCTCTCCTGGGTTGCCTGCACTTCCTTACTTGACCCAGAAGTGAACACTTTCCCTCCGGCCTTACAGACTGGTTTCTGCTTTCGCATTCGGACATGTTGTGTCTTTGTTCAGAGTCCCTTTTTGGTGGGGCTTTGTTTGGTCCCGTCTTCACAGTGTTTGGGTTTGTTTTTGCCCCCCCCCCACACACACACATGGGGGGAAGGAGTTCTGCCACATTTCGTGGGGGGGTGTTTGTGTGTTTTTAAATAGCACGGTTCTAATGCCAGCGGCCTTGAGCCTAACTCTCTGTGTACACTTTCAATAAACAGTGTTGTCTAACTTCTCAGTATCTGGCTCCCTCGGAGGTTTGTTTTACTGGACAGATGCCTTGGGGAGGGCTCAAACTCCAGGTGTCCTGTTTTGTTCTGAGGACTTTGAAGTCTAGTTCCTAGGGGCTGGCTGGGCCTTCAGAGAGGGAAGGGATCCAGAGGGGGTCAAGTCCAAAGTCTTCCCTCGAGAGAGGACGGCCCTTGTGACTCGGGATCATCCTAGCTTCAGAGCTGAGAGCAAAAAGGAAACTGAGGCGCAGAGAGAAATGATCTGAGAGAATAAATTCGGGGTTGGAAAGCACCTTTGAGGTCCTGGAGTCTGAGCCCCTCATCTTACAGCTGAGGGAACTTAGAGAAATGACGGGGATTTTAAATTCAGGGTTAGATGGGATCTTGGAGGCCATGGAGGCCAACCCCCCATTTTACAGAGGAGGACCAGAGAAGAAGTCCTCTGTGTAGGCTCACACAGAAAGGGCAGAAAGTGGCCCAGCCAGGATTGGAACTCTGGTTCTTCGTCATCCAATCCACGATTCTTTCCACTACAGAAGAGCCTATGGCTGGGTGTGGGGAGAAACTCATTACAGCATTCTCCTACCCTTGTTGCCCTCTAATTGATCCTACAGAATTGAGAGGAGAGGAGGGAGACAGCAGAGCCAGAATCCTAGAGCATGAGGCATCCGGATGTTAAACCTGTAGGTCCCCAACCCATGAGAACTCCAACTCAAACCAGAGCAGCTGGAGTCCTGCCCCTGGTGCTTACCACCTGTGTGGCCTTGGTGAGGTCACTTCACTCCTTAGGCCTCAGTTTCCTCCATTGTAAAATGAAAGAATTGGGCTAGATTGCCTCAGAGGTCCCTTCCCAGCCTTAATCTGTGACCCTAAGTTACTTCCTCCCTTGTAAAATGAGGCCCCTTCCAGTTCTGGTTCTAGCCTAATAGAAGAATCATGACATCAGGAACATAAGCAAAGACCTGGGCTCTGGCCTAGCCTAACCACCAACTAGAGATGGGATTTGGAGTAAACCAATTGATGTTCATCTCCCAAGGCCTCAGTTTACTCATCTGGAAAGTGGGGATAATAATAGATATGAAAAAGCATTCATGAAGAGCTGCCAAGCCCTGCCACATGCCAAGCTTAGCAAACCTGCCTTGCCCACTTACCTTATAGAATCAAGCAGGAAAATACAGCTAGATGCATAGAGCATAGAGTACCAAGCCTGGAGTCAGGAAGACTCAACCTCCAGGGTTCAAATCCAGCCTCAGACATTTCCTAGCTGTGTGACCCTAGGCAAGTCCCTTAGCCCCTTATCACTCCTCTGCCTCAGAAGGGATACTTGGTATGAATTCTAAGATATAAGGCAAGGGTTTAAAAACAGATAAGATGCAGCCTTCTCACTCACCCTGCCTCCCAAACCTGCTCCTCCTCTTTGTTCTCCAATTCTGTTGGTGATGCTCCTGTCCTCACAGACCTCACATCAAAGCAATCATTCACCATCTTCCTTTAAAGCCTTCTCCAGCCAATCAGTTGCCAAGGACAACAGAGGCTACAGTATTTCTCACATTTGTCTCCTTTTTTCCATTCCCCTTCACTCAACTTTTCTCTATTGTTAGGACCACAGACTTAGAGCTGGAGCGGATCTCAGGTCATCCACCTTGTCTAGTCTCGTTTTACATATTGGGAAACTGAGGCCAGGCTTGCCCACAATCATATAGATTGTATGTAGCAGAGACAGGTTTTGAATACAGGTCCTCTCCTATACACTATAAACATTTCTCCTATATTATTAACACTTCCCAAGTGGGGTCCTACCTCCAGACTCTTCTTCCTCCCAAATCCATCCCTAATCCCATTGCTAAAGCAATTTTCCTAATGTCTGACTCTATCATGCTACTCTTTTCTTCAACAACTTTCCTTGTTGGCTCACTTTTTTCTCCTGCAAACTCCACCATGGCATTCCAAGCCCTCTGCTGTCTCTAATTTACCTTGCCAGTCTTAACTCCCCGTACATTCCAGATAACCTCTCCCTCCCTCCTCTTTCCACTCCTTCCTTCCTTCCTTCCTCCCTCCCTACATTCCTTCCTTCCTCCCTCCCTCCCTTTATTCCTCCTTCCCTCCATTCCTTCCTTCCTCTCTCTTTTCTTCCCTTCCTTCTTTCTTCCCTCTGTACATTCCTTCCTTCCCTCCTCCATTCCTTCCTTCCCTCCTGTGACAAGGAAATCACTTTTAAAAGACTCAAGTCAGCCGTCAACCTTTTATGGAGTTTTAATTACAAACAGGAGGAAGGAAGGAATTAGAGATAGAGAGATAGAGGGAGAGAGAAAGGGGAGAGAAGGGAATAGGGCTTAATCTGGGCCAAAAGGCCCAAGCCCTTAGATAGCTGGGGCAATGAAAGGAGATCAATCCCTATTCCTCACGTGACCAAAAATGGAGAAACAGTCTCCGGGGCCCCCACCTTCAGTTTCCTTCAGCGCAAGCTTCTCAGAGCACACCGCAACCACTCCCACAAACTCCTCAACCCTCTCCCGTCTCCAGACCCCCCTATCCTTAAGGAAACCATCCAAGTTCCCTCCCCTCAGTCCTCACATCTACCAATCACCTGTCCATCAATTTCCCTGTGCCAATGGAGGCTCTAGCTTAACCCAAGACCGCCCAGAGGTCTCTGGCTTTGCACATGTCCTTTGAAGGTCATATTTTCAAATAATTAAATCTTTGATCCTTTGCTACAGCCCTTTCTAAATCCTGTTAACCTGAGTAGGGTAGAGATTGGAATAATTAAATTTTGATCTAGGCTGCAGCCCTTACTCAATCCTGTTAGGACTGAATAGGGTGGAGATTGATTCCAAGTATCTCCATTGTATCAATTCTAAAATCAATCATGACTCAAAGAAATTCCTGTTCTATGCTTAAGCATAGGTCAAAGTCCTTTCCATTGTTCAGCAAAAGGTTTCTGTCCTAAAGTAATCTTAAGAAGGGAGGAGAAGGAACCTCCCATGCCAATGGGGTTCACATTCCAATAGTCAAGACCCACTATCAATAAGAAATTTTTCAAGTATGAAATTTCCCAATGGTGAAATTTCCAACATTTATAAGTCTAAGAAATTTTGAGGTTTACACTCCTCCATTCCTTCCTTCCCTCCTCCATTCCTTCCTTCCTTCCCTCCTCCATTCCTTCTTTCCTTCCTTCCTTCCCATTACCTTTTGCCTTAGAATCAATACTAAGTAAGAAGTCTAAGGCAGAAGTGGGATAGGAGCTAGGCAACTAACTGGGATTAAATGACTTGCCCAGGGTCATAGATCTAGAAAGTGTCTGAGGCCAGATTTGAACCTAGGACTTCTCCAGACCTGGTACTCTGTCTACTGAGCCACCTAGCTGCTCCCCAGTCATCCTGTCCTCCCCAATCCTTTTCCTCCTATACATGAAATGGATTTCTTCCTTTGTTAAAGTCCTAGCTTACTATAGTGCTTAAACTGTATTAGTAAATGCTTTTAAAATTCATTGACTCATGCATTTGTTCCTTCAAGGACCAATAAGTATTGTCTCCTCCATGAAGCCAGCCCTAATCACTCTTTTCCTCCAGTAGAAATGTTCTCTCCATCCGGGTGTTTCCAGAGCATGTTGTTCAGACCTTTTTTGCTCCTGCATTCTCGCTATTTGTCCTTTCCCTTGTTTTAAATTGGAATCTCCTTGAATTGGAATCTCCTTGAAAGCAGGGCCTGTGTAGTGCCTCAATTTTTAGCCTTAGTACCCAGCCCAGTACCTTGCACACAATCAGTGCTTAACAAATATTTGCTGATCAAACTGGTCTGAACATAAGGAAAGCACTGACATGTCTCAAATAGTCTGTAATTGGATTTCTGTATTTATGGGGGAAGGATAGTAATAGACTGGGGAATATCCAGAGATGGGCAATCAGTGAGTTAGTGAAGAAGCATTTATTGAGGGCCTATGGGAGAAAGATTTGACTCGTTCTGCTTGGCCCCAGAGGACAGAACTGGGAGTGTTCAGGGGCAGTTACAAAGGGGCCAATTTAGACAGGAGATCAGGAAAATGTTTTAATGATGAGAGATGTCCCAGAGGTGGGTGGTAGTTTACCTCTCACTGAAGGTCTTCAATCAGAATCTGGGTGACCAGGTATTGGAGAAGGCTTAATGGGGATTATTTTGTGAGTCTGTATTGAACTCGGTGCCTCTCGAACCCTCACCTCAAAGGTCCCTTCCTCCTCTGAGATGCTGGGATTCATCCCAGTGGCTAGCAGGCCTAATCAAGGACTAGAGAGGCCAAGGATGTGGCAAGAAAATAACTATAGTTTTCCTAACAAGGTCAGTGCCAAGCAAGAGCTACCAGCTGGGCCGGAGCCATGGCGCTGATTCAATTCCTAGCTAGTTGGCAGAACGGAGAAACAGAGCTCCCTGGAAGTTCCTGTTTCGATTGGGGTTTAGGAATTCAGGGTAAACAAGTTCAAATCATGAAGCAAGCAGCCAAAGGAAGAACTGTAAGCAATTTCTAAGAATTCCAAGAGAGATGGCTGGGAAGAAATGAGGTCTAGGCGTGAAGAGACAAAGGGCAAGGGTCCTGGACAAGAAGAATGGGTTGGATCTGGCCACAAGAAGGCTTTCAAGGGATCCCAGGACTTGGGGGTGGGGGTTCAGAGGAGACAGGAGGCAATATGTGTCCCAGAGCTTTCCTCTCTTACACAGCTGCCATCCCAAGCCTGGTACCCTGCCACCTTGGTGGAGAAGGTCCAGGGCAGGCTTGCTGAGGCTGAGCCTGGGTACTTAAACAAGGTGAGTGCAAAAGCTCACGGACTCCTTTTTGATTTTCTTTGGAGGTCATTTTTCATCCTCTTTGCCTCATCTTTCATCTCCTTTGCCTCATTTTCAAGCTGGTTGATTTTGGCTTTCAAGACACTATTTTCTGTTTCCAGATGACTTACCTTAGTTTTTAAGTTCTTTTCCCAATTGTCTTCAGCCTCTCTTAATTGTGTTTTGAATTGCATTTTGAGTTCTTCCAAAGCCTGTATCCAATTCGCTGGGATTTCTGATTTATTGGTTGCTGATCCCTCCCCCTCTGTTCTGTTTGCTGTATAGAAGCTGTCTATTGTAATTTCTTTCTTCTTTTTCTGTTGTTTGCTCATATTCACCCCTTCTTTGCTCCCCATATTTGTCTGTGCTCTTGCTCCTCTCATTTTTTTGGTTTTGGGGGCTTCTGTCAGTCTCCCCTCTTGGAGCTTTGACAGAAGATCTCTTTGTGCAGTTTCTGGGGGAGGGTTGTTGGGGTTTAAGCTTCCCTGACCTCTGGAGGCTTTTGATTAGATTAAAGTCCAGCAGTCAATGAGGGAGGGGTATGGAGCCTGGGCTTCCCTGAGTTCTGAAGACTTTTGATAGGATTAAGTTCAGCTGGGTAGGGCTGGGTGTGCACTGAGGCCAAAACCTCCTGGAAGGCTACAGCAATATGGAGGGTCTCCTCCACTCTGACCAGGCTGCCTGCTCTGTGCTTCTTCTCCAGCTCCTTCCCTGCTGCCTATGTTCGATGCTCTGAGCCTGGCACAGCCCTGCCTGCAATGTACACCCTCCAGACAAGCACCTTTGCTTGCCCAAAGGTTCCCGCTGCCGCTGGAGGCTTAGCACTCTGGGGGAGAGGGGGTGAAGGGGTCTTGGGACCTTCTTTCTGCCTTCCCCTTAAACCCGTGTTCTTGGATTCTGGCTTTTGGGGGAGGGGGCGTACCTTTTGTATTGAGTCCAGCAGAAGGGTTCCTTGGCTCTGTCTTGTTATTAGGTTTGATTTTCAGTCCCCTAGGAGCAGTCAGTTTGTGATCAGTAAGGAAGGATTTTCAGGGGTCTGAACTTCTGCTCCTTTTAGGCTGCTGTCTTGACTCTGCCTCCCAGGTACTCCTTTTTGAAAGAGATGTGTCTGGAGCCAGATTTTACCTTCCAGCCTTAACAGAGGCTTGGAAAGTTATTTGTGGAAGATAAATAGAAAAAGAATGTGGCTTTGGCTGAATGGGACTTCTAAGTCAGCCAGAAGGTCACTGTGTGCCTGGGGCAAGGGACTATCAGTGGCTAGGCTGAGGGCTCTCCTCTATCAATGAAACAAAGGCTCAGATTGGGTAATCTCTAAGATTCTTAACTACCTTTCATCCTATACACTTAGGCTTCTCCCAGTCCTGCCATTCTACAGTTTAGATAAGATATAGTCTCTTCCCTCAAAGAACTTACTGTTATGTACAAAGATAAAATACTAGCTCAGTTAGGTATACTAGGTAATATTACATCAGCAACACATCATGGAGGGGTTAAACAAATCACCCAGGTACAAGGGTGGTTACCAACCTTTGTCAAGGGGAATCCTTGACAAAGAACTTTGCGCCCTTAGAAATATTAGTTGATTGTTATTTTCCTGCACTGATTTAGGTGCTGGTGAATCCAGATATCAACACCTTATATGGGCTGGAGACTTTGACTTTCCTTGCATTCTTCCTAGGCACACAGTAGGCCCTCTCTATATCACTGTTCATCTATCTAGAGTTAGAAAGGACTTTAACAGTCAGCTGGGCCAAACCTCTCCATTTATAGATGAGGAAACACTCAGAAAAGGATTAGTGACTTGCACAAGGTCACCCAGTAAGTTCTTTGAATTCCAATTCAGTCTTCCTTCCTACTCCTTAATTTTATAGGAAACAGACTTCAGTAAGGTGGAAGAACTTGTCTTGGGTGGGTCACCCAGGGAATAAATAACACAGGGCAGGCATTTAACAAATGCATTCCAAGGCTGCTTGATTGAGCCACAAAATGAAGCTCAGTCTCCTGATTCCAAATAAGGTGCTCCTCCTCTCTGCTCTATTGATAGGGATTTGTGATGAGCCTGCCCTACCCAGATCACAGTATTGCATCCTGGGGCCTTGGATAAGAGACACAGGACCAAGGCTGTTGGACTCTCCCCTGGGGACTTCAGTTTCCTCATCTATCAAATGGCAGAGAGGGTTGTACTAGACCAGAGTATCTTGATCTTTTTGTCCTGGATGCTATCGATAGTTTGGGGAACTGAAGGAAATGATGACGTTTAATTAGAGGTTAATGAAACTAACGATGTCATTTTTTCCCCATCCAAGTTCCTGGATCCTTTTAAAATCTATCCATGGCTATATCAGGGATCCATGGACCCCAGGTAAAGGCCCTCTCCTTCAACTAGATGATGCCTAAGCTTTCCCAAATTTATGATGCTTTTATGGTCTTTGCTTTTCAGGGAGAGGATAGCCTTCCCCAGGAGATGCAATGCAGCCAAAAACAAAAATCAAGCAATGTATAATTGAGGGTTAAGTAATATGAAAAGCCCGATAGTCATTCAATAAACATTTATTACAAGTCATGTGTTGCTGGTCCTAAGACAGATACAAAATTTAGATAAGATGAGGTGCCTGTCTTCATGGATTTTAGATCATAGCCTATTGAGATCCATTGAAGAATTTCTTATTTTGGGTCTCTGAGAGGAAGAAAGGAAGGGGAAAAGGAACAAAGAAAAAATGAAGGAAGAAAAGGAAGGAAGAAAGAAAAAGAAAGAGAAGGAAGGAAAAAGAGAAAGAGAAGGAAGGAAAAAGAGAAAGGAAGGAAGGGAGGAAAAAGGAAGGAGGGAAAGGGAGAGAGGACTGGAAATAAAGAGGGAAGCTCCAGGGAAGGTGAGGAAGATGAGGCCCTGCCTACTTATAGAAAGTCAAAGATGATTCCAAGGGTAGGAACCGGTATGCCTAGCACAGTATCTGAACCACAGCAGACACTTAAGAAATTTTTGTTGATAGATTGCTGGTTGGTGAGATAATATTTGCAGAAGTGCTTGTCACATAATTGGAGTAATATAAACATATTATTATCATCCTCCTCTAACTAAACTAAGATTAAAAGCAAAATAATTGGAGTGCCAGGGGATGGTATGGGTGGGGTGATCAGGGAAGGCTTCCCGTAGGAGCTGGCACCAGACCTGCGCTGTTAGTTGGGGGTTGGCCTAGCTGACCTCTGAAGTCCCTTCTGTGTATGGTCCCCTGGGCTCACCATGACAACCCTCCATTTCTCTCATTTTAGCCTTGAGCTCAGTGGGTGATTATAATTAACTTCAGTTGCATCTTCACCATCCATCTGGGCTGAGGAGTTTCCCATGGCCACAACTGCAGTTGCAGTGACTGGGCCCGGAGGCTCCTCCTCCCTGGACAGAGGCCGCGTCCTTGGGGGCCAGCCCATCGCACAGGGGCAGAAAATAACGGCCCATGTGGCAAAGCTGGGATCTGAGGCCAGACTCCTGGGCTCCGGCCTTAACCACAGACACTCGACCTGACCCAGCCGCCAGGCTCTTTGATGCTGGCTTGTCAGCCACAGGGAGAGCTACAGACAACATCTAGTGCCTCTGTGGGGGTTACCGGGTCTCTGTTTACCCCTTATTTAATCCAGATCAGCAAACTGGGGGGGAAGGGGCAAGAGTGGCAGGGCTGGGAGGTGCAGGACCCGAGGCTCAATCCCAGCTCTTTACCTTAGAAACTATGTGGACCTGGTTAAAAAGGAAGGGAATTCTGGGAGGGCAATGGCTCTCCTGCCTTGGGATCTGTATCCCCTATACATAGCCATACCCACAGAAAGCATCGAATAAATGTCTTTACTTTTTTTTATACCCTTACTGGCTGCCTTAGTAACAACTCCGAGACAGAAAGGCAAGAGCTAGGCAAATGGGGCTAAGTGATTTGCTCAGGGTCACATAGCTGAGAAGTGTCTGAGGCCACATTTGAACTCAGGACTTCTTGTTTCCAGACCTGGTGCTCTATCCACTGAGCCACTTAGCTGCCCCTCAATTGTCTTTTTATTTTTTTTTAACCCTCACCTTCCATCTCAGAATCAATACTGTGTATTGGTTCCAAGGTAGAAGAGTGGTAAAAGCCAGGCAATGGGGGTTAAGTGATTTGCTCAGGACCTTTTATCCCCAGGTCTGGTGCTCTATCCACTGAGCTACCTAGGTGCCCTTTCATTTTTTAGATGATGAAACAGAGACCCAAGAGTCAGCACAGAAATGATCTTAAATTCTATCAGATAGGATTTGAACCCAGGCCCTCTGACTCAAAGTCAACATTCAGTCCATAATTTCTCTTGATAAAGGTGAATTAGTAAATGCACAATGAATTGACTATAGCTGGATTCTAACCCCTTTACCCAAATAAAGAGAGTTGTCATTTTCTTCACCTGTAGAATGAAGGGACTAGATCAGGTTGTACCTCCTCCAGGTAGTCTTCCCTACTTGTTAGCATTCACTAATAGATATTCTTCTAATATACTTACTGTGTTCATCTTTGATCACTCGAAAACATTTATTAAGTGCCCACTATATACCAGACACTGTTCCTGACCCTGGGAACAAAAGTACTGGCATGAGAGGTGATGAAGACCTGAACTAGGATGGTGGATGGGAGTGGAAAGAAGGGGCAGAGTTGCAGATAGGATGTGTCCATTCAGGAGAAGGTAAGCTTCTTGAGGTCAGGAACTGTTTTCTAGTCTGACCTTTGGGTTTCCAGCTCCTAAAATAGCATCTTGCACATAGTAGGCATTTAATAAATATTGTTTTGAATTGGATACATCACCTTTTATTTTTTCCCTACCTCTAAAACCTTGTCCTGCTCTAAGCAGTGTCCCAGGATCCTTGAGTAAGTCAGTCTCCCTGCTCCCCCTTCTTCTTTGTATTTCCACTTCCCAATCTATCATCTGGGTGTTTTGTTCCAGCTTTAACCTTCTGTGGTTCTGTAATCAGATCTGGTAGGTCAGTTCTGGGGCTTGTGATCCAGACAGATAGCTTTCTCTCCCTAGGGGATGAACACCACAGCCTTAGTAAGATGGCAATAACCTGAGTGGAGAATTCGAGGGCATTGGAATTTTGGTTCTGGAGAGCAGCAGAGGGAGGGTAACTCTCAGAGTGAGAGCTATTTAGGATGGGTGGAATTTGTGTTTTCCAAGCGTTTTTCCTTGACTGGGATCCATGACCAATCATACCTGGTTTGTGGTACATATCTGAATGTTTATTCTCCAGTTGGGAGTCGGGGTGAATATGTGGCAAGCAGAAATGCAAAGAACTAAAAATCATTCAGGGAATTAGAACTCTGCCTGATGGTCAGGATTTCATCTTGACCTAGAGGTTCTGAGAGCTTCAGGAGAAGGGAAAAATGCCAACAAATCCATGGTTTTAATCATTTTTTAAGTTTCTACAAGAGCGAAGAGGGAGATGCCCACTTGAATTAGAATCACTTTAGGGCAGTCTAGAAAATAGTCTTTGTGCTTCTTAGCAGTGTGATTCTGTGCAAGTCACCTAACCTCCACTGTGTAGTCTGTCAACATGGAATTTAGGAATCCCAAACTTGTTACCTAGTGGGATCTGATGAACCCCAATTTTAGATTTAGCTTGTAGATTGGAGACCCCCAAAACTTGTACTTGTTCCCTGTTCCCATGAGAATCTACCCTGAAGGGAAATGATAATCCTGGTTGGGTGAGATAAGCATATGCTAAGGACTTTCTTTGTTTTAGGTAGCTCCCCTATTGTATTAAAACCTTTCTCAGGAAGGTCAGACCTGGGCATGAACCATCCTTTAGTATCCATTGCAAGCAGCCCCTTCTCTTGCACCCTAGCTTCTAGCTTGATTGTATCTTGTCCGTGTAGTTTGAACACTCCCATTTTCCTTGTAGCCATAGTGATGTCAATCATCTTTCCCTGCCCCTGGATTTCCAAAGGGTATATAGGTTCCCCAAGTTCTTTTGTTCCCTGGAGTCCATCCTGAGTCGGTGGCATTCCCAGGGGCTAGTGACCAGGGCGTCTTGACTCTGGGCAGTCATGGGAAGCAGCTCTGTTGTCGTATTAGTAGCGTTAACCCCTTTTCCCTTGATTAAAGAGTGATTTTGACTATTTAATAGTTCTGCGTTTTTCTAGTTGACAAGCCCTTTCCATTCATTCTTCTGTGACAGAACCAATACAGAGTATTGATTTTAAGATAGAAGGTTAAGATAGAGGGTTAAAAAAAATGAAAAAAGAAAATGGTCTTTTTGATAACCAAAGTAGATTGCTCTGAATTCAGGAACCTTAGCAAAACCCCTGCCTACAATATGAAGGGAGGGATGGGAGAAAGAAGGTCACATCACTCACTGCACCCTAGTAGGAAGAGAAACTAAAGGGGATGGAATGTTTTTTTCTTCATGGGTTCCTTTTGATTCAGAACTCGGTCTCTAATTCAAGTTCTGGTTCTTCCCCATCCTAAATGTGCAGCTTCAGTTTCCCCCTCTGCGAAACAAGGTTAGACAAGAACTGAGTGTAGGGTCTCTCTTTCAAGTCTAAGTGCATGATGCAATGAAGACCCAGTGAGGTATTACGGGGGCAAAGATCGATCTCTGTAATAGGTGATATTGATCTGTATGGTGTCATGTAATTTATGAGAGAATCCGAAAGAGTGGGATGCATTAGTTATGGTTATCATAATTAGTATTCATTGGTGGTGTGAATTACGACTATGACCCTCCAAAGGAGGATCTTGGGGACTGGAGAACCAGAAGCTTTTTCCTGGCAGCGGGAGGGGGCGCAGGAGCTGCAGTTTCGCTACCTAAGCTTCACCCCTTTCCCCACCAAACCACACCTCCTTCTCCACTGATTCCCCGCCCCCTCCGCCATTTCTGCTCCCTCTCAGCAGCCCGGGCCTTCTTCCTCACCCGCAGCAGTTTCGCGCCAAACTTTCCCGGGTCCACAAAATGGGGCCGGCGGGGCAGGGAGTGGTCATTACGTAAGAGCAGCGCGGGCCAATGCGGGGCTCCCAGTCCAGGCTGCGCCTGCGCGGGCGAGAGGAAGGCGGAGTCTATGTCGAATACACTGGCTGGCCAATGGCGAGGCTCATTGCCCCAACGTGAGCCAATAGGATGACTCCGGTCCCCGGCGGCAGAACATCCGTGTCTGGGTTTTTCCCGCGAAAGTACTCAGGCCGCCTGGGTTTCTCGGTTCAGGTAACGTGGAAGCGGTGGGCAGGAAAAAAGGGGGTACCGGCTGGAGTGACTGGGCCGAGGGGGCCCAGGGGAAGATTGGGGGTAGCGGGAAAGGGGGGGTCGGGGCGGGTCGGGAGACTTACCCCAGCCACTGGGGCCGGCCCTTCATGAGCCCTTTTCGCGCCTTACCCCCATCCAGACGCTGCAGCCACAGGCATGTCCGGCTTCGATGACCCCGGGATCTTCTATAGCGACAGCTTCGGGGGCGACCCCGGGGCCGAAGAGGGGCAGGCGCGAAAGTCGCAGCTGCAGAAACGCTTCAAGGAGTTCTTGCGCCAATACCGGGTGGGCACAGATCGCACCGGTTTCACTTTCAAATACAGGTGCGAGGATGGACGCTAGCCCAGTCCCCCGGCTGAGGGCTGAGTGACTCGGGACCAGAGAATATATTAGTAGATAGGGGACTGAGAGCAGAGACTGCCAAATGGGAGGGGACCTAGAACAGCAGATGTCAGGTGGGAGGGGCCTTAGAATGGGGCGGGGGTGGGTGGGGAGGGGGGATGGCAGAGCTGGGTTACTGGCCAAATCATCTCGCACCCTCTTAGGAAATTAACCGTGAGGACATCAAGTGACTTACCCAAGGTCTCACTGCAATAAGGGGCAGAGCCAAGCATCCCTGCTTTCCTTGTTCAGGCTATAGAAAGTGGAACTCTTCACCCCCTGAGAATTGAGGGGATCTGTGTATCAGTCAGTCTATGAATTTATTAAAGTCCAACAATTTACTAGCCATTATGCCAGGTGCTGAGTATACAAAGAAAGGCAAAAACAGTCCTTCAAAACCTCCAGGGAGAGAGCACTAAGAAATAATGGGGGGGGGGGGGAGCAATCAGGGAAGACTTTCTATAGGAATCACCTGACCCAAGAAATGCCCAGGAGCAGGGATTTAGTTCAGTAGAAAAATACCAAGCTCCCATTATTCCCGGAATCGGTACCTTAGAGTTTCCTTTTCTGTGGAATGAGACAAAGATTGATTCAAGCCATGTACAGAGCCCTGGGCTGAGCACTGAAAGACATGGAAAAAAATATTGGGCACTTAATGTGTTAAGTGGTTAGACTAGAAATCCATACACCACAATGACCATAGTTCCTAACCTTTAAATGAGGCCAAATAGATAATATTGGTAAAGTGCTTGGTACAGTGCCTGGCATAGTAGGTGTTTAACAAATTCCTTCCTTCCTTCCTTCTTTTCTTCCTTCCTTCTTTTCTTCCTTCCTTCCTTCCTTCCTTCCTTCCTTCCTTCCTTCCTTCCTTCCTTCCTTCCTTCCTTCCTTCCTTCCTTCCTTCCTTCCTTCCTTCCTTCCTTCCTTCCTTCCTTCCTTCCTTCCTTCCTTCCTTCCTTTTTCCTTTCTCCCCTCTTCCTTGCCAGGAGCTTACATTATTGGGGGAAGCCTGCATGTCTGGAGGAAGTATGCTTTGGCCTGGGAAGTCCAAGGATTTGGGAATGGAGCCATGGTAGCTCATTCCATGGGGGCTACAAGCAGGGTGCTGGGCCTGGCTTGCCTCTGGTCAGCCTGGGGGGACTTTGGTGTCTCTGGCTCCAACTCTCATGTTTTGTCTGTCTCAGGGATGAGCTCAAGCGCCATTACAACCTAGGGGAATACTGGATTGAAGTAGAGATGGAAGATCTGGCCAGCTTTGATGAGGACCTGGCTGACCATCTATATAAACAGCCAGCTGAGCACCTGAAGCTGGTAGGTCCTTGTCTCAGGTGCCCTCCCCATCCTGCCTCAGTTCCCAGTGGGTCCCAAAACCCTGTCATCTTCCTTTTCCAGCTGGAAGAGGCAGCCAAGGAGGTGGCAGATGAGGTAACCCGGCCTAGGCCTGAGGGGGAGGAAACTCTGCAAGACATCCAGGTCATGCTGAAGTCTGATGCCAGCCCCTCCAACATTCGCAGCCTGAAGGTGAGCCTGACAGGACCTGCTGGAGGAGAAGCCAAGGCCAACATTGGTGTGATATGGACAAGGAGCTTTTTGTTTCCTTAAACGCTTACCTTCTGTCCTCAAATTAGTACTGTGTCTTGGTTCCAAGGTAGAAGATTGGGAAGGCTAGGAAGTGGGGTCAAGTGACTTGCCCAGGGTCATATAGCTAGGAAGTGTCTGAGGCTGAATTTTAATTCAGGCCTGTCTTACTTCAGGGCCATCTTTCTATCCATTGTACCATCTAGCATCCTTGGAGTAGTAGGTAGTAAATTCCCCACCATTAATGGTATTCAAGCAGATGTTGGATAACAGCTTATGGGGTATGGGGTCTTTCTCCCTCCCTCTCCCCTTCCTTCCTTTCCCTCCCCCTGCCCCCTCCTCTTTCACAGCTGCTCCCCACTGGCTATGCCTGGGGTTGAGTGCTTGGGCCTCCCTGGGCTCTGTGTCCCAGCTGTAGGGGTTGGTGGTTCTGTTGCTGGCCCCTTCCCCTGGCTCTCTGCTCTTGGCCTGGCTGTTCTCAGAGATGCAGGGGAAGGCTCTCCTCTGACCCTTGTGTTCTTGACATAGTCGGACATGATGTCACACCTGGTGAAGATCCCAGGCATTATCATCGCAGCCACAGCAGTCCGCTCCAAGGCCACACGCATTGCTATCCAGTGCCGCAGCTGCCGTAGCACCATCAATAACATCAGTGTGCGCCCAGGCCTGGAGGGCTACGCTCTGCCCAGGAAGTGCAATACGTAAGGAGCCGGGAGCCTGCCTCGGGCTCTTCTTGCCTCCTTGGTGAGGCTGTGGTGGAGCAGGGTGGGGGGTCTGGGGCTCCTACTTGACCTTCTTGCCCTCTGCCCCCCAGGGACCAGGCCGGGCGCCCCAAGTGCCCCTTGGACCCCTACTTCATCATGCCTGACAAGTGCAAGTGTGTGGACTTCCAGACCCTGAAGCTTCAGGAGGCCCCGGATGCTGTCCCCCATGGAGAGATGCCGAGGCACATGCAGCTTTATTGTGACAGGTGAGGGCACGGGGGCACTGAAGGGTTCCCCCTGCCAGCTCTCTGGGTATGTTGGGGCAGGAGGCTATTGTATACTCATGTGGGTACTGACTCCTGAAAACTTCAGCCTCCTGAGGCCAGGAGCCATTCGGGTTTTGTGTCTCCAATTCCTGGCACACTCGACACGCTTAATCAAGGCTTGTGGATCTGTGGAGGGGATCCTGTATCCTCTGGAGGAGGGGTGAGGCCCAATGACTTTGGGGATTTAGAACAGCGAACCCTGCCTGTGCTCTTGTCTGGTGGCTCACTTTTACAGAAGAGAAGCCCTGCCACATTCTACAACTTAACTCGTGTCACCTTCTTCCTCTCCTCCAGGTACCTGTGTGACAAGGTTGTCCCCGGCAATCGCGTCACCATCATGGGCATCTACTCTATCAAGAAATTTGGCATGAACTCCTCCAAGGGCCGTGACCGGGTAGGCGTAGGCATCCGGAGTTCCTACATCCGTGTCCTGGGCATCCAGGTGGACACTGATGGTTCAGGTGAGCCAGATGCAACGGGGGCAGCCCTGGCATCCACCCAGGGGTCATGGCATTGAAAGTTGGTGGCCAACACTCTTAGAGATGGGGGACGCTGAGGCCCACAGAGGAGAAGGCACTGGATCAAGGTCATGTAGGAGGTAGTAAGTGGCAGAGCCTGAATTTGAACTTGAGCTGCCCCTCATTTCCAGTCCTTCTGTTTTCCCTCTCTCGTGCATTATCAGTTGTCAGTCGGTGTGTTCCTCTAGAAGCAGCATGGGCATGGGCATGGGCAAGAGACTGGAGTCAGGAGGAAGAGTTAGGCAGCTAATATGCCAGTCCAGTTTTGAGTGAAATAGGGCCTGGCCTACAGTAATGATTGTGGGAATGGATACATGAATGGGTGACTGGGAAGATGGATGGGGGAATGAATAAATGCATGGATACATGGTTGGATAGATGGGTGGGTGGGTAGAGGAATGGGGGAATGAATGGATACATGGGTAAGTGGGTGGATGGGTGGGTGGATAGATGGATGAATGCATAGACCTATGGGAGAATGAATGGATGCATGAATACATGGATGGATGGGTGGGTTGATAGGTGATTGGATAGATAGAGGAATGAATGGATAGGTGGATAATGAATGGATAAAAAGTCATCCCTTGCTATATTGCAGTTCACTTATCGTGGCTTCACTGTATCTTGAGTTTAAGAAAAGGATGTATCTATCACAGAGTTTTCGCTGTATCATGGGATTTTGTGGGTGAATACTATACTGTACATAATGGAAATGCAGTATGCCACTACTGCTTATGCAAGTTTGCCAATGTGAGGTTGTACAGGGCGCACTATTGGCTGATGAAAGGTGACCAACCACAGCTCTGTGTTCTGTATCCTGGGCACTGATTGGCTCAGTGACTGTAGCATCTGTCTGTGGGGTGTCTGGACCATAACTCCTGCCTTAGAGGAGGGATCACTGTATATATTTATCAGTCACTTACTTTGTGCCAAGTAAGCACTGTGCTCAGTACTAGAGAAACAAGTACAAAAGCAGGACAGTCCCTCCCCTTGAGGAATTTCCATTCTATTTGTTCTAACTTTCTAAACCCGAATAAATGGGCATTTCCATATACCTAAAGAATAGAATAAGCAGATGGGCCATGAAATGGTGAGTCTCCATTATGAACAGCTTGCTTTTCTCTTAACTAAATTCAACATCTAACTTTCAAGACCTGCCGTTCTAATCAGGGAGGCCGTGTAGTGGGGGAGTGGTGGTGGGCTTCTGATCTGGAAAGACACAGAGAGAAGGGAGAACTCTGGGCCATTAGACACGGTGAATTCAGAACCACAAAGTCCAGTGAAATTAGACGGATGGATGGCTGGACAGGGAGTCGAGAGCCCCCGAGTTCTAGTCCCAGATTGGCCATGGATTTGCTGGATGACAGTGGGCCACTTGAGTTGTCCTCCTGAGGCCTCAATTTCCACATCTGTAAAATGAGTTTTGGTTCATTGACCCCTGAGGCCTCACTCTGCCGTGACTTTCTGTGATGTGTGTGATTAGGAGAGACAGGCCAGAGGGGCCCTCCCCCATCCCGCCTGAGAGACCTTGGAAAGATCACTTTCTTTCCTTGGGCCCTGAGGGGCTTGGGCTCGACAATCCCACCTCTGCTCCCCATGAGCTTTTCTTAACTTAGACTAGTTGCTTCCCCTCCCTGGGCTTCAGTTTCCTCCTCAGTCAAATGAGGGGGTTAGACGAGTCGGCCTCTGGAGCCAGGGTCCCGTCCTCTGTGGTCCTGGCTCACCCAGACTTGCCCTCCCTCAGGCCGCAGCTTTGCCGGGGCTGTGACCCCCCAGGAGGAGGAGGAGTTTCGGCGGCTGGCAGCCATGCCCAACATATACGAGGTCATTTCCAAGAGCATCGCCCCCTCCATCTTTGGGGGCTCCGACATCAAGAAGGCCATCGCCTGCCTCCTCTTTGGGGGCTCCCGCAAAAGGTGAGAGGAGCGGGCGATGGGCAGGATTCTGGGAGTGATGACTGTTCTAGGATGAGGGTGGTGTTTAGTGCACACACAATGATGCGGGCAGAAGGAAGCTGGCATTTGGGGGCGATTCTCGGCTCCTCTTCTGACCTGGGGGATCAGTCACTTGACCTCTGGCCTTAGTTTCCTTTTCTGTAAACTGAGGGTATTTGGCCAGGGGTCTCAATCTGGGCTCCATGACTCTTAAACCATCATCTTTTGTCTCAGAATCAGTACTAAGTATTGGTTCCAAGCCAGAAGTGTATTAAGGGCCAGGCAATGGGGGTTAAGGGACTTGCCCAGGGTCACACAGCTAGGAAGTGTCTGAGGCCAGATATGAACCTATGACCTCCTGTCCTGGGCTTCCTAACTGCCCCATATAATCTTATTTTTACAAATGTTTTGGTAACTTTTAATAGAATTGGTTCCTTATCTTGTGTATCTTCCTTGATGCTTTTAAAAACACTGTTGTGAGGAGGGGTCTCTGGGCTTCAGCAGCCTGGCTTTGGTGGGGCAGGCCCAGGATGTGAGACCTTCCCAGGTCCCCTTTGGCTGTGACCCAGCTTTCAGCCTTTCTGCCCCGTCCCTGGGTGGCCCTTTCCAGAGGCATTTGTATTTGAAGTTCATGTCACAAACGTGTTCCAAAGATGAAATGGGTCCAAGTCCTGTCCTCGGATGGCTTACCGTTCAGCAAGCTTTGGCGTGCTGGCTAGAGTGACAGAGCAGGGGCAGACCTTATCCTCAGGGGCTCTCAGCAGCCTCACCCTCAGGCTTTCATCTCCCCAGACTCCCAGATGGACTCACACGCCGAGGTGACATCAACCTCCTGATGCTGGGGGACCCCGGGACGGCCAAGTCTCAGCTCCTGAAGTTCGTGGAGAGATGTTCCCCCATTGGGGTAAGCATCCCCGGCTGAGCCAGGGCCCTTCAAGCAATGGGCTGGGGCAGATGGATCCTGACTCCTGCCAGTGCTGTTGGAAAGAATCCTGAGCAATTAGAGTGGCCGGAGGACGGCTGGCTGGGATGTAGAGGGAACATGCGGGGGAGGCTTAGCCCTCCGGACCCAACTCTCCCTTTGTGGCCCATTTCCTCATTTGTAAGATTGGTGACCTCAAAGTTCCTTCCCAGCTCTGCAGCCGCTTTTGGCCCTGCGTCCTGTGTCCCATCACGCGGCCACAGGGGGTGGGGTGGGGGGACACCTGAGGGCCATGGGTGCAGCACCCCTGGGATCCCTCCTAACTCTCCAAGCCTCTGGCTCTCCCCATCAGGGCTTCTGAACCTGGAGAATCCCATCCTTGGCTTTTCCCCTCCTAATGTATGTCTGGATCACTACATTTTTTAAACCCTTACCTTCTTTCTTAGAATCATAATGTGGCTTAGTTCCAAGGCAGTAGAGTGGGGAGGGCTAGGCAATGGGAGTTAAGTGACTTGTTTAGGGTCACCCAACTAGGAAGTGTCTGAGGTGAATTTGAACCCAGGACCTCCTGTTTCTGGGCCTGACTATCCACGGAGCCACCCAGCTGCCCTAATTCAGTCTCTTTAAAAAAATCTAAAATTTCTTTTATTCTGAATTGCACAAAACACCAAATAAAAGGAACCACATCCATTGACCCAGTTGAATAGGAAAGCTGGACTGTTCAAGTACCTGAATCTCAGGGCTCTGCAGCTCCCTCTTCGTTTGAAGTTTATACTAACTGAACACAGTAAACTCAGCCTGGAGCCTTTAAAACTGCCCTTCTGGGACTTGTATTTTTGGTTTTTTAAAAACAAATGTTGCTTGGTGTTTCTAGTTGGTACATGCCCTACATTTCTCAAAACATCTCTTCCCCTTCTTGCAGAGAGGAGCACTAACCCTTGTGAGAGGATCCGAGCGTGGGGAGATGGCGGGGGTTTGGGAGCTTGGACGGGGCAGGGTGACTTCTTGATTGTTATTGACTTCTGCGGTGAAACATTTCCTTCAGTTATGCCCAAACATGATTCCGAGAAGGAACCCATGGCTTCTCCGGACTGTTCAAGGGGGCCTGGACGCAGCCCCAGAGCACACACCCCAGCTTATGCCGAAAGAGTGAACTAGAGGAGGGGAGGAAAAGCAGTTAAGCACACCAACGGGCAGTAGGAGAAGGTCTGATGTGTGTTGTAGAACTCTACAGCCGGAGACCCCCACCTTTCCAGGGATGGGGTCAGGGGTCCGAGCTGGGACTCCCAGGGTTCAGTCTGAGGTGTCGACCTTGGGCCTCCTGATAGCCGGAGCCCGCTCTGTCCTCTCTCTGCTGCCTTTTTAGTCAGGGCTTAGGAAAGCGCCGGAGCCCCTCCCCTGAAGGCCTCCCCCTCCTGTCTGCCAGGTGTATACTTCCGGAAAGGGCAGCAGCGCGGCCGGTCTGACCGCCTCTGTGATGAGGGACCCATCCTCCCGCAACTTCATCATGGAAGGGGGCGCCATGGTCCTGGCTGACGGTGGCGTGGTGTGTATCGACGAGTTTGACAAGGTAAGGGGGAGCCAGTCCCTGGTCCTGGGCTGGAGCGCAGCGCTGATGGAGCCAGCGAGATAGAGCTATCTCTGCCTTCTGCCGTGCCTCTCCCTTCATCGCGTCCTCTCTGTCTCCATCTCGGCCATCTATCCTTGTCCACTCTGTCCATCCATCCACCCTTGTATCTGGGTATCATCCGTATCTGTCTTCGTCCATCCATCTCCCTCCCTCCCTCCTGTCTATCCACCTGTCTCTCCTCTGGGTCTGTCTCTCCTCCCACGGTTTTGCGGGATGATTAGAGTTTAATCCTGGGCCAGAGTGGAGAGAGCCAACCTTGGAGTCAGGATGAGCTGAGTTCAGGTTCTGCCCTCTGACCCATCCTGACCTGGGAGAATCCTTTCAGCCCCTCTAAGCCTCCGTTTCTTCTTCTTTTGAGGGGGCCCAATGAGGCCTGGATGTCTTCCTCCGTGGGGCTATTGTGAGGGAATTGCTTTGGTAGCTCAGAGTGCCGGCTGCCATGTTAGTTTTGTTCTGTGGGTCCCAGCTGGCTCTCAATGCCGTTTCTCCTGCCACCAAGGAGGCCTCTGGTGGGATCCTGGGATCCAACACCTGAGCTCCGGAGGCTAGTCTGGCCCCTTGACTATGGAGGAGGAAGGGGAGTCCTCCAGAGGGGAAATGGATGTGACAGAGGCAGGATCTGAACTCTGGTCTCGAGTCCGAATGTAGCCCTTTGCACAGGCCCCATCCCTCTCTGGCATGTAGACTGGTAGGGAGGTTGGAGTGTGGGCTGGATCTCACCTGCCATTGTGTCTGCTGTGTGTTCTGAGCAGATGCGAGAAGATGACCGAGTGGCCATCCACGAGGCCATGGAGCAACAGACCATCTCCATCGCCAAGGTAGGACACGGCGGGGTTGGTGGGGCCGGCGGGCCTTGCTGGGGCTGCCCTGGCTGACTCCCCCTCTCCACCCCCCAGGCCGGCATCACCACGACCCTGAACTCCCGCTGTTCCGTGCTGGCCGCCGCCAACTCCGTCTTTGGCCGCTGGGACGAGACCAAAGGCGAGGACAACATCGACTTCATGCCCACCATCTTGTCCCGCTTTGACATGATCTTCATCGTCAAGGATGAGCACAACGAGGAGAGAGACATGGTATGGATCTGCCCCTGGAGCCCGCCCCGTCCCCCATGATCCCCCACGTTCTCCCTCCTTGGGCACTGACAGGACAGGGAGCTCACTCCCTGCAAGGCACCATAGCCCAGCCCCAGCTCTGCCCAGGGCCCTTTTGTGCACCAGAAGGGCTTTTGTCCTGTCTGCCTCCCGCTTCCTCCCCGGACTTTCTGCGCTTCCGTCTCTGCTCTGGGGGATGGAAAGAGCTGGGCCTGGCGCGGATGGGGGCCCACTGTGTCAGGGGCCTTTGACAGACCGCCCTGCGGGCCTCGGTGTCCCCGTCCAAAGTGTGACCCCCGGCGCCCCTCTGCCCCCAGACGCTGGCCAAGCACGTCATCACGCTGCACGTGAGCGCCCAGACCCAGACGGAGGCCGTGGAGGGCGAGATCGAGCTGGGCCGCCTCAAGAAGTTCATCGCTTACTGTCGGCTGTGAGTGCGTGCGGGCTGCTCAGGCTCGGCGTCCCCTCCCCGGTCAGCTGCAGAGACCAGGATGCCGGGGGCGGGCCCTGAGGCAGGGCAGATTGAGACCCGACCCCAGCCAGAGCCCCCACCCTTCCGCCCACCACGAACTCCTGCACGTCCCCTTCTTAACCGTTTGTCCAGACCGGGCGTCGGGGGCCGTGTGCTGAGCCCCGTTTTTAGGCCGTCCCCATCCCAGCCTGACGGTCCCGTGGGGTTGTGAGGCCCGAGCCTCCCCTTGGGGCCTCGGGCTCCCCGGACAGCCACAGCCCTCCGCCCGCGTGTGCCCGGGCTGAGCGGGTCCTTCCTCTGCCCCGCTGCAGGAGGTGCGGGCCCCGGCTGTCCCCGGGGGCCGCCGAGAAGCTGAAGAACCGCTACATCCTGATGCGCAGCGGGGCCCGGCAGCACGAGAGGGAGAGCGAGCGGCGCTCCAGCATCCCCATCACTGTGCGGTGAGCGCCGGCCCGGGGAGGGGGGCGGCCCCACCTCTGGCCCGCCCCAGCCCCACTCAGCTCCCCTCTCCCCCCTCAGGCAGCTGGAGGCCATCGTCCGCATCTCCGAGGCCCTCAGCAAGATGAAGCTCCAGCCGTTTGCCACTGAGGCCGACGTGGAAGAGGCCCTGAGGCTGTTCCAGGTGTCCACCCTGGACGCCGCCCTGTCTGGCACCCTGTCAGGTGAGGCTCAGGCCAGCCGCTCGCGCTGCTTGGGGGGGGGGCAGTCTCTGGGCCGAGGTCTCGGGCTCCCGGCTGCCCTCGCACGGCCCCGGCCCAGCCTCGTGTCCTGTCTGGTAGGGGTGGAAGGCTTCACCAGCCAAGAGGACCAGGAGATGCTGACCCGCATCGAGAAGCAGCTCAAGCGGCGCTTCGCCATCGGCTCCCAGGTGTCCGAGCACAGCATCGTGCAGGATTTCAGCAAGCAGGTAGCGCCCCTCCCCCCTTCTCCCTCCCCACCCTGCCCTTTCCCAACTCTCGGCCCTCCCCGTCCCCTCATGTGTCTGTTGTTCTTTTTGTGAGTAGTTGAACCACTTAGATGCCTTCTTCCCACCCCACAGCCCGGCAGCTCCTGGAGGGAGCCCGGGCGGGCATTGTGCTCCGAGTACAGAGCGCGGTGCCTGGCATGCAGCTGGCGTTTCATAAGTGCTGCTGGAGGGTTGAATGGGCCTGAGCCAGGGTCTGACGTGGCTTCGTGGTGGGGATGAGGGGCCGCTGGGGGGCATCACGGTGGACAGAGCCAGGCCTGGAGGCGGGGAGGTTCTGGGCTCCAGTCTGGCCTCCGACACTTCCTAGACGTGTGACCTTGGGCAGGTCCTTCTACTCCCATTGCCTAGCCTTTGTCATCGGAGCCCCTCCATGGTATTGATTCTAGGAGGGAAGGGGGTTTAAGCCTCTGGAGGGCAGGCGCTTTCTGACTGACCGTTGGAGGTTGGGTGTAAGTGGGCAGGAAGCCCCAGACCAGTTCCCTCATCTTTGAACAGGGGGTGGCGGTCAGCATGCGCTGCCCTCTGGGCCAAGAACAGTGCCCCGTGCCGGGGCACCACCGAGAGGCTTGTGAGCCCCTCGCCCGCGCCCTGTCTTTCTCCCGTCCCTACCTGTGGGAGGAGGGTGGATCCTGGGGGCCTCCAAAGGTGAGGCTGGGAAGGCCGAGGGCACCCCCAACCCCTCCTCAGCCCAGGCCCCTTCTTTGCACAGAAATACCCTGAGCACGCCATCTACAAGGTCTTGCAGCTGATGATGCGCCGTGGAGAGATCCAGCACCGGCTGCAGCGGAAGGTCCTCTACCGCCTCAAGTGACCCCTGGCTTCCTGCCCACCCCTGCCAGTGCCTGGTCTCCTCGAGGCCTGAGGGGCACCGCTGCTGCCCCCACCCCACCCCGGGGCCCCCGCTGCTTTGTGAATATGCTTTGGTACAAGTTGAGAATGCATCATGGTTTTGGTTTTGTAACAATAAAGAAGAGATTCATCTCTTTGGTCTCTAAGCATGGCTGCAGGAGGAGATGGGAGACCTCCTGGCTCTTCCCCCCTGGCTGGGGGCCTCATTGATTAGCTGAATCTGTGCCACCACTTACATTTGGGCCCAAGTGCCCAGCCCAGCCGGGATGTGCTCCTGCCTCCTGCACAGGGCCCCCTGGGCGGCCAGAAGTCATCGGAGGCTGGGAGCTGCCTCCATCCCCTACCTTGGGAGAGAGCCAGAGAGATGGGGGGTGGCACGAGGAGAGGGAGACAATGAGAGCATGCCTGACACTTATCCTTTGGGTCATGTGTGGCAGATCCTGCACTGCAGCCAGCCTCCCCCCTCCCTGCCTCCATCACTGTCCCCAGCCCAGCCCATGACAGCTGCTGAGGGGTGGGGATTGTGGGCCTGTGCTGAGCCCAGGCCCTTCTCCTGGACAGAATCATGCAGCCATGTCCAAGCCCAGGAAGGGGTTTCTCATCCTAGGAGTTGTAATCATTAAATTGTTTGTCAAATGTATTCACCAGGAGGCCTTAAGTATTGTCTGAAATTAGCCCAGACCTGCGGGCCTGAGCCATGTGATGGCAGCTGACCCAGCATTCCCTGGGGGAGAAGCTGCCCCAGGGAATGCTGGGATATCCCCGTGATTCTTGGAGTCCATGTAGGTAGGGCCCTTCAGAACTACCAAATATGAGGTCCATTGAAAATCCGTGATCATCGATGAGATGCTCACCAGTGCCATTAAAATCCCTTCCAAATTGCTCATCAGCCCAGGAAGAGGGGAGGGAAAGATCATGAGTCACATAACCACGGAGAAATCCTCTAAATGACATCCCTCCTGAGCTCCCAACATGTGCTGATAGGAAGGCAGAATAAATCAAGGAAGCACTCCTTATCTATCTGGCCTCCAGAGGGCCAGGCTAGGAGCTAACATGGGAGTGAAGCCTTCCCTACCACTGAGGGACTGAAGGTACTGCCTAGGCCAATCTCCTTTTCTGCTGTGTGCCACCAAGATGGGTTTTCTTGGCAAAGAATGGCTTGCCTTTCTCCATCCCATTTTACAGATGAGGAAACCAAGGCAGGAGACTTGCCCAGGTCACAGCCAGGATGTGCCTAAGGCTGATTTGAACCTAGGGAGAGGAGTCTTCCTGACCCCAGACCCAGCTCTTTTCACCTCATCTTGCAGAGGCATCTCAGAGAGGGGCCTGCCCAAGGGCACTCAGAAGTATAAGCCAAGTTCAGAAGGCTTGAATCATTGCTTCTCACTTGACAGATGGGACAAGAAGGGCTAGAATCGGCAAAGTCGGTGGGCTAGGCTAGAGAGCCCATGCTCTAGCTTCCTGGGCTTGGGTTCAAATTTCACCACTGAAGAATAGTACCGTCATTTATATCGCAGCTCCACTGTCACTACTTTTCCAGGGCTGAAAGAGTGTCCCCTGGTCCTTGGGTCCTCACCGCTGCCTCCTCACGCTTTATTGCCGCCATATCCTTGCACAAGTCGCACGGCCTCAGTTTCCTCATCTGTGAAAGGAGAGGGTAGGACTCGATGACGTCCTTAGCTCTAAACTAGGATTCCATGACTCCATTTTCCAGTCCTAAGATGGCGTGCGGGAGCCATCCCCAAAATGGCCCAGCTGTGATGAGAACGACGGCCAGCAGGGGGAGCCAGAGGCCCGCGCAGGCAGCCACCGGGCTCCAGATCTCCAGGGCCAGCCCTGCGTGGTTTGGGAGAAGCCCAGCCCGCAGAGGAGGCTGGGAGATGCTCATGTAGCCTCCCTGCCCCCTGCCTCTGTTCCCGGGCCGAGGCGCCTTGAAGCCTCGGATCTCTGCCGGCCCTATACCCGGGCCCACTCCGTCTCCCTCCCCGGCATGCTACACGAAACGGACCTCGGAAATTCCAGCCCCGGGTTTAGAGAGGGAGAACCTGAGCCTGATCGGAAGCCCCAGGAAGCTTGGGAGCCCCTGGGGGCAGGGCGCTCCAAGGAGGGACTCCCCGGGTTTAGAAAGGGTCTCCCAGGCCCAGCTCTCCGACAAAAAGAGTGTTTGGGGGTGGGGGGAGGAGAACCCGATGCGAATTCTGCTTTTGAGCCCCACCGCTCTATGCCCTTGGGGACACGGTGTCCTCCCACGTTTGTTTCCTTACCCGCTTCCGGGAACCTGCTGATTCCAAGCTTTCTTCCGGTTCTGTGTGTGAGGGCAAACCTAGCAGAGAGAAGGGACTTCCACTGGCCAGCCAGAGGAGGGAATGAGTGTTGCGCCAGATCGGCTCATTTGAGACCCCTCCTTCCATTTTCTCCTCTTCCTGCCGCTGAATGAGTGCTGGATGTTCAGCATCCATAGGAACCGGGTTCGGGTTCAGGTGTTCCTGCCTTTTTTCTTCTATCTGTAGGACCCAGACAGCACAGTGGATAGAGCGTTTGGCTTGGAGTCACATCTTTCTGAGTTCAAATCTGACCCAAGACACCAGTCATGGGACCCCGGATGAGTCACTTCACTCCCTCGTGCCTCAGTTTCCTCATCTGTAAAGTGAGGTGGAGAAGGGAAATGGCTGACCACTGCAGAATCTTTTCCACTGGGGTCATGAAGAGTCAGACTGAACTTTTAAATAAACAAAATGGGGACTGTAGGAGGTGCTCCCCAACAGGAGAAAGGCAGCATGGGTGGTTGGATAGTCCAGGTCAGGGGCGGCCCAAGACAGAGATGGAAGTTCCAGAAGGAGATAGCATGGTTTGGAATCCAAGTGCCAAGAACAGAGCTGAGACTACTAGGGTAGGGGGAAGGTAATAAGAAAGGGGAAGCCCCTAGAAGCTTGGGAGACCTTCTGCGGTACATAGGACTGGGGCCAAGTCTTGACCGTCCCACAGTGATTATTGTTATTTTTTAATCTTTACCTTCTGTCCTAGAATCCATAATGTGTATTGAAGAGCCGTAAGGGCTGGGCAGTGGGGGTTAGGTGACTTGTCCAGGGTCCCACAGCTAGGAAGTATCTGAGATGAGATTTGAACCCAGGACCTCCCATCTCTGAAACTGGCTCTCTAACCATTGAGCCACCTCCCTGACCCAAGGTGACTCTGGCAAGGGTACTGGAGTGATTTACCATTTCCTTTTCCAACTCATTTTGTAGATGAGAAAACTTGCTCAGGATCACCCAGCTCATAAGTGTCTGAGGCCAGATTTGAACTTGGGCAGATGAGTCTCTGACTCCAGACTCAGCACTCTATCTGCTATCCCTCGTCCCACATAGCCAAGGTGGAATTCGAACTCAGATTCCCTGACTGCTTCCACTCCTCCCTCTTCCCCTGCTCCTCTTGGCCTCTCTACCACCAAGTCATCTCACAGGATCATAGATCTGGGGCGGACCTCAGAGGCCATCTCTCTACTCCATCACCTCCCTCCTCTAGCAAGAGGAAGGAGCCTCCATGCTGGGAGTCCTGACGGGCCACCCCCTCTCTGCCGGAGGGACCCCCGAACAAAAGGGAAGCCAGGCCCCCGTGGCCCCTGCTCAGCCCATCCCCCAAAGCCTGGAGGTTAGGAAAGGGCCTGGCCTGGTCCTCCTCCCCCCACTCGCGACTTCTTTCTCCCCCCTTCCCCATGATGCTGCGGGGCCCAGCCCCCCTTCCACCTTCAGCATTCGCAGGCAGTGGGCTTGTTACATAAGCTGTGCAGAATAGGAGAGCTGTTTTGACAGGCCTGTTCCTGGGCCCCCACGCCGGCCTCACCCACAAGCAGCAGAGTTTGGGGGTGGGGGGAGGTGGAAGGCCCAGCTGAGAACATCTGTGCAAAATATGAGGCGGCTTCCCTCACGGTCTACCCTGGAAAGGCTCGGATTCCGGAGGCCCCAGACAGGCCTGGGCCTCCCATCCCCCGTCCCAGAGCCCCAGGCCCTTCCCCCAGAACTCCTGGGAGGAAGGAGGGCAGCTGCTGCCGGCCAAGAGCGCGGGCCTTCTTACACTTAGTGGGACCCCTCCGTTTGTTTCCTGCCCCATCTCTCCTCCTCCTATGTCTATCAGAATAATTTGGCTAAGCCCGCTTTTTAGAAGGCAGGGCAGTGTGGAGGGGAGAGGCCCGGGCTCCAGCCCAGGCCTGGTTGCTTCCCAGCTGGGGAGGCCCTCCCTGAGCTTCTGTTTCCTCATCGTGGCACACTCCACTTTCAAGTGCCTGATGGGTCTGAGAGTCTCATCTCTCCCTCGCACTGTCTGGGTGACTCTGGCCAAGTCCCTTCCCCTTCTAGGCTCCTGGAGGGCTTTCTCTAAAATGCAGAGGCTGGACGGGCCTGGAGCATGGAGGGCACGACCTGGACAGTCAGGAAGAGCCAGGTTCAAATCCCCCCTCAGACCCTTCATTTACTCAGTAAACATGTATTAAGCACTTACTGTGGGTGGCCCGGCAGTGCTGGGTGTAGAAGGAATGAAATTATCTCTACCATTCTAATGGGGGAGACAAGATCTTATAGACTATGTACAGTGCATGACTAACAAATTAAATAATAAATTATTCATTTAAAAATCAAAGAATAAATTTAAAATAGATTAAATTAAAAAATAAAATGACTATGGGAGGAGGGCACACGCCTTTGGGGGGATCAGGAAGGGCTTCCTGCTGCCTGAACAGCAACTTGAAGGACTATGAGAGGAGGAAAGGGTTTTCCATGCAAGGGAGAGGCCAGGGCAAAGCCCCAGAAATGGGAAATGGATCATCTTGTGCAAGAATTCGAGGGAAGGTGGGTTTGGCCAGATCTCAGAGTATGGGAAGGGCCTGGAAGGATGGGAGATTGTGGTCTAAAAACTAAGCAAAAGAGAGGGAAGAGTGGGAACCAGTGCTGAGAGCAGGAACCTTGGGAGGCTGGAGGGACGGTGTTACCTCACTATGTGACTGTGGGCAAACCCATTTCTGTGAGCCTCAGTTTCTTCATCTGTGAAATAAGCGGGGTTGGAATCAGTCAGTCCTATTCTCTGGTCCAGGAGGGGCTGATCCCCCTTGGCCTCCCTCTCTTTCTCTCCAGCTATTTGAGGAAAGTGTCTTTTTTTTTTTTGAAAAATTTTATTTAATTAATTTAGAAGATTTTTCCTTGGTTCCATGATTCATGTTCTTTCCCTCCCCTCCTCCCCCTCTTCCCCATAGCCCATGTGCAATTCCACTGGCTTTTACAGGTGTCCTTGATCCAGACCTATTTCCCTATTATTGATGTTTGCACTGAGGTGATCATTCAGTGTCTACATCCCCGATCATGTCCCCATAGAACCATGTGATCAGGCAGTCGTTCTTCTGTGTTTCCGCTCCCACGGTTCTTTGAGGAAGGTGTCTTGCAGGTCCTAGAAGGCTTGAGCCGTCTGTACCGTTATCCCTGGCCTGTGCCCTCAAGGCCATCGTGGTGGGAGAAGGAGGTGCGGTGCTTATGGACAGAGAAGGAGGGAGGGAGGGAGGTCTCCAGCCCGTGGGGGGATCTTCCTGGGAAGATGTCGGCCTCACTGCTGAGTCGCCCAGGCTGGGAAGGGCTACATGTGTTGGTGATGCTGGGCCCAGGCAGGAAGAGGGGCCACATTGATGAGCCCGTGGGGATGTCTGAGCCTCTTTTGTACATGAACAAATGGAGGCCTTGAGACGTCAAACGCTTATTTTACATAGGGCTGGAGGGGGGTCTTGGCACAGGGAAGGGCAGAGCCTCAGGCACCATCCCTTCAGAATGGGGAAACTTTCCAATTTGATCTGGAAGGCGGGCAGCGGTCCTCACCTTCTCTCCCCAGGCCCCTGGGGGGGCAGAGTGTGACTCTGACGGGTCAGCCGTGGACATCGGGAGAGGCCACGTGAAATCTTTGGCCCAGACACCGACGAGCCCAGAAAGGCAGCGTCCCTTCCCAGGAAGCCGGTGTGGGGAATCCCTAAGTCTGGGGCCCGATCCCATTCTCAGTCTCCATTCCTCACCCTTCTTCTCTTCCAAGCCGTATTTCATTTCCTTCTCCAGCAAACTGTTAAGTCCCTTCTGTATGCATGTTAGACACTAAGGGTTCAGATAAGCCCCCATCGGTGCCTGCAGTCTAGGAGGGGGATAAGACCCTAAATCTGCCACATCACGTCCCAAATCCTCCGCTTCTCTGCTACCACTTTTCTAGGCCTCCTTTCCTGAGGGGGAGAGTGGGAGAAGAGAGGACTTCCAGCTCCTGACCTTTCCACAATTTGCTTTTTCAGAGAAACAAGTTTCTCTGGTTGCCATGGAGACCAGAAGTGGCTCTCTCCGTGGGTCTGGCTTATTTTAGAACTCGTGCTGCTATGATGGCATTGTCCATCCTGCCATCCTGCTGGTACCTTCGCTTTGTGGCCTCCGAGGTGGCTCTGGCTACCATGGGGCCTGACCTGCCTACAGGGCTCCAGCGGGCCAGAGGCTAAGTGAAGGAGTGGAGTGATCGTGGGGGGCAGCAGAACACGCTCTCTAGTGATCTGTCCCTCCACAGACGTTGCCCGGAGACCACCCGCGATGCCCCTCGCCCCAGAAAGCTGCCCTTCTCTTCCATTATGCTGGAACCGACACATGGAGCTGTTATGGAAAAATGGGGAAAGCCTGAATTTGGAGTCCCTGGAGCTGGGTTTGAAACTCAGTTCTACTTTATTCTGCCTCTGTGGCCTGGGCAAGAGCCATTTCTCTCCATTCATACTTCTGATAAGCATTTATTAAACACCTATCATTTGCCAAGTGAAGCTCTGCACGATGAAAGGGATAGAAAACTGGCCTTTGAACTCCCAAAGGCCTCACATATTGGCCGTGGGCTCTCAGGCAAACCATTTCACCTCTTGGTGCTCCAGGAAACTCTCCAAGAATAAAGTCTGGGGGCTGCATGTTGGGGATCTCCTCTCAGAAAGATACTTATACCAATTAAATAGCAAAGCTAGTCCAAAAAAGGCTAGAAGCTGGGAAACAGAGACAAAAATAAAAACTCGAGTTCCCTTAAGCAGCTTGCAGTCTATTGGGAGGAAATGATGTGTGCGCAGCTCAGTAGATTTAAAATATGTACCCTGTAAATAGGAATTTGGGGGAGAGAAGGATCTAACAATTTGGGCCTCAGTTTACTAATTTAGTTTTAGCATCCTGAGTTCATTTTGTGAGTGCTAGTCTCAGACTTCAAAGCCCCACCATCTTTTATTTGGTAATTAAATGCATCTCAGGGTTTAAATTCCCTTCCTACTCAAGAATAACTCAAAAGTAGAATTACTTTTATAAAGTCTTACCTTCTGTCTTAGAATGAGTACTGAGTACTGGTTTCAGGATAGAAGAGCATTAATGGCTAGGTAGTTGGGGTCCAGTGACTTACCTAGGGTCACACAGCTAGGTCTGATCATGTTACTGGAGAAAAAAAATCATGTCATCTCACTGAGACTCAGTTTCTACCTTTATGAAATAGTGGTTTTACCTCAGAGAGAGTTGTGATGAAAGTGCTTTGCAGACCTCCAATCAATATTGTAAAAATTAAATTAGTATCTAGTAATAAAAATACATTATTTATGAGGCTTATTAAGGATTATTAGGAATCAAGGAATAAAGAAAATACAAAATAAGAAACCATGTGCCCAGGGCTGATTAGCCCCTTCAAAGCTTACTTACTACATCATTACAATGGAAGAACAGAGCATAGAAGAGGGAGAGGTAGGCGTAACTGCCAGTTAAATACTAATTGTGATCTCGCGAGACTCAAGTGAGATTATAGGGAATTCTGGGAAATACCAAGGACTTCTGGGGATTGAAGTCTAGGGTTCAAATCTCCATTTTATAATATAGAGATTCAAGTGATGATGATGATGATGATGGCAGTAATGATTGTGTTGGTGGCAACAATGATGGCGGTGATGCCAATGAAGTTCATGGTGATGATGATGAGGTTATGATGGTGATGAAAATGGTGGTGACCATGATGGGGATGGCGATAATGATATTGGTGATGATGGTAGGGTGATAACATTCATATTTCTATGGGTAAATCTTTTCTTAGCAGTCCTCTATAGTCTCTTCTTAGACCTGAGTACTCCAAGGAACAGAATCATAGGCTTAAGAGGAAGAACTGAAACCCGCCTACAATAAGAAAGTATTAAATTGTGAGGCCGAGGAGGGAGCTTTAAAAAGATATACTAGATGGCTTGCCTGGGTAGAATTTCAGGTAAGGACCTATTCCAAGCCACTATGTGGGCCCAAGCTGCCACGTAGCACACCAGGAGAGATAAACCTCCGGTACACTGCCAGGGTATGTGTGTGGTGAGGGCCAGGGATGACCTTGTCTATATGGCATTCGTTCTGGGCCCCCCCACCACTTTGCACTCATCTTGGGTCTGCTCCCCCAAAGATGGTGTTTCTTATTTTCTCAGAATTCTAGGAATAACCCTAAGGAGCCCCTGCGACCTCCCTGGTGTCCTCCCCATCGTTCACCAGCCATTGAACATTATTAGCTTTTAGAAAAGGGATTTCCTGAAAGCCCCAGGTGTCCCTGTATAAGAGCTGGGGATAGAATGAGGATGACTGTGAGGAGCTGAAAGAGTGGATGGAAACAGGAAGAGAAATGGAGCCATCAGGGAAATTCTTCTCCCAATGATATTCCCCAGCATTACATCCATTCTGCTCTTGCTCAGCAATCCATCCCTGGAGTAAAGAGGAAGCTGTATATCCTTGGAGATCATGGAGAATCAAGCTCACTGGGCTCTGGGCTCCTGGGGGTGAGGAGAAGCCCCCCCAAATTGTGGGTTCTGCAGCTCCCGAACCTGTGGTCCCCACCCTTCCCCCTCCCTTTCTAGTCTCCTTCCTCCCTCTCTCCCATAACTTATTCTAGACTACCACACCCTACTCCAATCTCTCTTCCCTTTCCATTCTAGGAACTCCTCCTCCCCCACATACCCATTCCAGTCCTCTTCCTTTTCTATACTCTATTATAGCCTTCCTCCTCTAGTGTAGGTCTAGAGTTAGCAGGAACCTTGGGCACCAGTCATTTCTCACGCACACCAGAGTCAACCTTTGTACAGTCCTTTCAGCTCTTGACATTTATTGATTCCCTAATCTTAGGGAAGTTATTTAACCTCTCTTGGCCTTAGTTTTTCCTCTAAGATAAGGGTTCGGACTAGATGACTTCAAAGATCCCTTCCAGCTCTCTTATCTGAAGACAACCTAGTCCCAAATCCCCACTTTTATCGCCACTGCTCTCCACATTTATTCTCTCCTCCTCCCCATTGACCTTCCATAGACCCTCCAGTTCCTCATCTTTCTCCACGATGAATTCCATGCTCTTCCTCGCCTCTGGGGATGTCTAATAGTTTGGAGCAGACACATAACTGTGCCCGTGAGGCAGAACCAAAAATGGAGGAAGGCTAGAAAGGAGCTTGTCGGTAATGGAGGCTGTTCTATCACTCAATTCAGGGACTTTACTGACAAAGGAAGAGTTTAAGCCTTGGAGGGAAGGGCAAATACGTTGACTTCTGGTCCAGGCTTGAAGCCGATGCACCAGGAGCCCTTTTAAGAGAGGAGACTTCACCCTCAGATTTCCGATGGATGTTGCCTGTCCTTGTGTTGCACTAATAGGTGCTGCTGCTAGCCATTAACAGGAATCTGTTCAATAAGAAAGCTCAGCTGCTGGGCTGCCCCAGCATTCACCCTGTTACTCATTTTGCCCTCTTGGACATAAGTGCTGAGGAAGTGACATGGCCCCTGTGGTTCCCAAAGAGTGCTTGAACTTCAACCTTTCCCCTTGTGACTGTGCTGTCTCATCAGTCTAAGAGTCATGGCTAGTGAAGAATTTCCCAAGCAGAATGAGCTCTGAGCCACCCTCCTACTGTCTTACTGGCAAAATCCTGCCTCTTTCCCAAATTGGCTGCATTTCAATGCGCCCTAGCCACCAGCTTTGGCAAAATGGAATCACCTTCCTCCCCAAATGGAATGTGCTTAATTGTACACAGTGTTTTACTTTGGGTGAATAATCACCCAAAGCAATAAGATAATACACGAGAAGACATCGACCACACGGTTGCACAACTCTAATTTCTCCTAATAAACAACTTAGACGGCTCCAAACTCAAGAGTTCTGCAGAAGCCAATTTGTTTGCTTTTAGCACTCCATGCCTCCAGGAAGAGGACAAAGGAATGTAGAAGACACGCCATAACCCCCTGCTGGTGTTTAATTCCTATAAGTAGAGCTGATCATTAGAGGATACTCTGACTCCAGCCTTGACTCTTCTTAATGACAAGAGGCATAAATGTGGGACCCAGTACGGACTGGACTGCTTCAGCCTTCCATGTAGAATGTAAACAACTTGAGGGCAGGGGACATTTTTGTCTTTGTATCCATAATACCTAGTGCAGTCACAGCACAGGGCAAGGACTTCATAGTTTTAATAAATGGTTGATTGATTTCCTGTTCTAAACCTATGAAATTGGGTGCTGGGGTAGATCTATGGAGGACAGAATAAAGGATATTCAATTAGGAGTCAGAATGCTTGACCTTGGGTCTCTGTTCTGCCACTAAATTACTTTGGATAAGCCATCAAATCACAGAGTATCTTTTTGGAGCTAGATGGTAACTTGGAATTTTTGAAAATTTTATTTAATTAATTAATTTAGAATATTTTTCCTGGTTACAAGATTCTTGTTCTTTCCCTCCCCCCCCCCCCCACTCCCATAGTTCATGAGCAATTCCACTGGGTTTTACATGTGTCATTGATCAAGACCTATTTTCCTATTATTAACATTTTCACTAGGGTGATCATTTAGAGTCTCCATCCCCAATCATATCCCCATTGGCCCATGTGATCAAGCAGTTATTTTTCTTCTATGTTTCTACTCCCACAGTTCTTCCTCTGGGTGTGGATAGCATCTTTCTCACAAGTCCCTCAGAATTGTCCTAGATCATTGCATTGCTACTAGTAGAGAAGTCTTCTTTTGTGCCACAGTGTATCAGTCTCTTTATATAATGTTCTCCTGGTTCTGCTCCTCTCACTCTGCATTAATTCCTGGAGGTCGTTCTAGTTCACATGGAATCCCTCCAGTTCATTATTCCTTTGAGCACAATAGTATTCCATCACCAACAGTTGCCATTATTATCCCCATTTTACACATGAGAAAACCGAGGTAAGCAGAGATGAAGGAACTTACTCAAGGTCACAAAATTAGTAAGTATCTGAGGTAGATTTGAACTCAGGTCTTTCTGATTCCAGGCCTGGTTCTCTAGTCTCTGTGCCTCTTTATGAACTGTGGGTCCCTAGAATAAAGTTAGTTTGTTGGCCTAGAAATTTCTGAATAACCAACCTCAAATGCTAAATCCCTTTGGGGAGATCTATGCCTCATGGAGACTTTTCTGAGTTTCCTTTTCTTTTGAGTCCACTTGTTTGTTCTAATGAAAGTGGATTAGTAATTCTGTTTTTGAATGGCCTTGATGCTTCTCCAGGGAATTTTTGAGAAAATTTTGGATGTCTCATGGTAGACCAAGAGAAAGTTTATGTCTTGTTCTATAAAAGAATTGCTTTATTCTGAAGTGAATACCTGGAGACATTTGGTGTATATAAGGACAAATGGAAATGTTTTGTCCAGACCTCCATTTGGATTGTCCTATATGCTAAAGAGCAGAAGCCTGGAAGAGTTTTCCCTCAACAGTTTGGTTTGTCACTTAAGGGTGACAGTCTCTGGTCCTTAATTCCTCTAGGGAGAAGTCCATGTATTCTGGAAACCCTAGAAAGACCACGATATTCCCCTGAGAAGGAAAGCTTAATTTTCTTTATGAAATTTTCCTTTTTTCCTTCGTGTTGGGTGAGGACTTTGCAAACATAGATGCTAACAGAAGAACTTTATTGTGTAAATATGTTTGTTATGTTGCATCACAATATATTTGGAACTATGTATGAAAATTAATTTCTAGACTGTTTATGAATTATGTGTGAATCTGAGATTCTTTATTTTTTTATTTGATCATTTCCAAGCATTATTCATTAGAGACAAAGATCATTTTCTTTTCCTCCCCCTCCCCCATAGCCAACGCGTGATTCCACTGGGTTTCACATGTGTTCTTGATTCGAACCCATTTCCATGTTGTTGGTATTTGCACGAGTGTTCATTTAGAGTCTCTCCTCAGTCATTTCCCCTCAGCCCCTGTAGTCAAGCAGTTGCTTTTCCTCGGTGTTTTTACTCCCACAGTTTATCCTCTGCTTGTGGATAGTGTTTTTTAGATCCCTGCAAGTTGTTCTGGGACATTGCATTGACCTTAATGGAGAAGTCCATCACCTTTGTACCACAGTGTATCAGTCTCTGTGTATAATGTTTTCCTGGTTCTGCTCCTTTCACTCTGCATCACTTCCTGGAGGTTGTTCCACTCTCCATGGAATTCCTCCACTTTATTATTCCTTGTTGCACAATAGTATTCCATCACCAACATATACCAAATCAGCCATTTCCCAATTGAAGGGCATCCCCTCATTTTCCAATTTTTGGCCACCACAAAGAGTGCAGCTATGAATATTCTTGTACAAGTCTTTTTCCTTATTATCTCTTTGGGGTACAAACACAGCAGTGCTATGGCTGGATCAAAGGGCAGACAGTCTTTTATCGCCCTTTGGGCATAGTTCCAAATTGCCCTCCAGAATGGTTGGATCAGTTCACAACTCTACCAGCAATGAATTAATGTCCCTACTTTGCCATATCCCCTCCAGCATTCATTACTTTCCATAGCTGTTATGTTAGCCAATCTGCTAGGTGTGAGGTGATACCTCAGAGTTGTTTTGATTTGCATCTCTCTGATTATAAGAGATGTAGAGCACTTTTTCATGTGCTTATTAATAGTTTTGATTTCTTTGGCTGAGAACTGCCTATCCATGTCCCTTGCCCATTTATCAATTGGAGAATGGCTTGAATTTTTGTACAATTGATTTAGTTCTTTGTAAATTTGAGTAATTAAACCTTTGTCAGAGGTTTTTATGAAGATTGCTTCCCAATTTGTTGCTTTCCTTCTGATTTTAGTTACATTGGTTTTGTTTGTACAAAAGCTTTTTAATTTGATGTAGTCGAAATTATTTATTTTACATTTTGTGACTCTTTCTATGTCTTGCTTGGTTTTAAAGTCTTTTCCTTCCCAAAGGTCTGACATGTATACTATTCTGTGTTTGCCTAAATTACTTATAGTTTCCTTCTTTGTGTTCAAGTCATTCACCCATTTTGAATTTATCTTGGTGTAGGGTGTGAGGTGTTGATCCAAACCTAATCTCTCCCACACTGTCTTCCAATTTTCCCAGCAGTTTTTATCGAATAGTGGATTTTTGACCCAAAAGCTGGGATCTTTGGGTTTATCATATATTGTCTTGCTGAGGTCGCTTGCCCCAAGTCTATTCCACTGATCCTCCTTTCTGTCTTTTGGCCAGTACCAAATTGTTTTGATGACTGCTGCTTTGTAATATAGTTTGAGATCTGGGACTGCAAGGCCCCCTTCCTTTATATTTTTTTTCATTATTTCTCTGGATATCCTTGATCCTTTGTTATTCCAAATGAACTTTGTTATGGTTTTTTCTTTTTTTTTTTTAATTTTATAGTATTTTATTTGATCATTTCCATGCATTTTTCATTAAAGACAAAGATCATTTTCTTTTCCTCCCTCCCACCCCCCGTGGCCGACGTGTGATTCCACTGGTATCATATATGTTCTTGACTTGAACCCATTGCCATGTTGTTAGTATTTGCATCAGAGTGTTCGCTCCGAGTCTTTCCTCTGTCATGTCCCCTTAGCCATTGTAGTCAGGCAGTTGCTTTTCCTTGGTGTTTCTATTCCCTCAGTTTGTCCTCTGCTTTTGGATAGTGTTTTTTTCTCCTTGATCCCTGCAGATTGTGCAGGGACATTACACCACCACTAATGGAGAAGTCCATTACGTTCGATGATACCACAGTGTGTTTGTCTCTGTGTACAATGTTCTCCTGGTTCTGCTCCTCTCGCTCTGCATCACTTCCTGGAGGTTGTTCCAGTTCACATGGAAATCCTCCACTTTATTATTCCTTTGAGCACAATAGTATTCCATCACCAACATATACCACAATTTGTTCAGCCATTCCCCAATTGATGGGCATCCCCTCATTTTCCAATTTTTGGCCACCACAAAGAGCGCAGCTATGAATATTTTTGTACAAGTCTTTTTGTCCATTATCTCTTTGGGGTACAAACCCAGCAGTGCTATGGCTGGATCAAAGGGTAGACATTCTTTTATCGCCCTTTGTGCATAGTTCCAAATTGCCCTCCAGAATGTCTGGATCAGTTCACAACTCCACCAGCAATGAATTAATGTCCCTACTTTGCCACATCCCCTCCAGCATTCATTACTTTCCATAACTGTCATGTTAGCCAATCTGCTAGGTGTGAGGTGATACCTCAGAGTTGTTTTGATTTGCATCTCTCTGATTATAAGAGATGTGGAGCACTTCTTCATGTGCTTATTAATAATTTTGATTTCTTTATCTGAAAACTGTCTATCCATGTCCCTTGCCCATTTATCAATTGGGGAATGGCTTGATTTTTTGTACAATTGATTTAGCTCTTTATAAATTTGAGTAATTAAACCTTTGTCAGAGGTTTTTATGAAGATTTTTTCCCAACTTGTTGTTTTCCTTCTGATTTTAGTTACATTGCTTTTGTTTGTACAAAAGCCTTTTAATTTGATGTAGTCGAAATTATTTATTTTACATTTTGTGATTCTCTCTATGTCTTGCTTGGTTTTAAAGTCTTTCCCTTCCCAAAGGTCTGACATGTATACTATTCTGTGTTTACCCAATTTACTTATGGTTTCCTTCTTTATGTTTAAGTCTTTCACCCATTTTGAATTTATCTTGGTGTAGGGTGTGAGGTGTTGATCAATTCCTAATCTCTCCCACACTGTCTTCCAATTTTCCCAGCAGTTCTTATCAAATAGTGAATTTTTGTCCCAAGACCTGGGATCTTTGGGTTTATCGTATACTATCTGGCTGAGGTCGCTTTCCCCCAGTCTATTCCACTGATCCTCCTTTCTGTCTCTTAGCCAGTACCAAATTGTTTTGATGACTGCTGCTTTGTAATATAGTTTGAGGTCTGGGACTGCTAGGCCCCCCTCATTAGTGTTTTTTCTCATTATTTCCCTGGATATCCTTGATCTTTTGTTATTCCAAATGAACTTTGTTATGCTTTTTTCCAAATCAGTAAAGAAATTTTTTGGGAGTTCCATGAGTATGTTATGGTTTTTTCTAAATCAGTAAAGAAATTTTTTGGAAGTTCCATGGGTATGGCACTAAATAGATAAATAAGTTTGGGTAGGATCGTCATTTTTACTATATTGGCTTGTCCTACCCATGAACAGTTAATGTTTTTCCAATTGCTCAAGTCTAGTTTTAGTTGTTTTGTATTCATTTGTGTTCATATAGTTCCTGTGTTTGTCTTGGGAGGTAGATTCCTAGATATTTTATTTTGTCTAAGGTGATTTTGAATGGGATTTCTCTTTCTAGTTTTTGCTGCTGAGCTGTGTTGGAGATGTATAGAAATGCTGATGACTTCTGTGGGTTTATTTTGTATCCTGCAACTTTGCTAAAGTTGTTGATTATTTCAATTAGCTTTTTGGTTGAATCTCTAGGATTCTTTAAGTAGACCATCATGTCATCTGCAAAGAGCGATAACTTGGTCTCTCCTCCTTGCCTTTTTTGATGCCTTCAATTTCTTTTTCTTCTCTAATTGCTACTGCTAGTGTTTCTAGTACAATGTCAAATAATAGAGGTGATAATGGGCATCCTTGTTTCACTCCTGATCTTATTGGGAATGCATCTAGTTTATCCCCATTGCAGATGATATTAGCTGATGGTTTTAGATACATACTGTTTATTATTTTTAGGAACAACCCTCCTATTCCTATGCTTTCTAGTGTTTTTAATAGGAATGGATGTTGTATTTTATCAAAGGCTTTTTCTGCGTCTATTGAAATAATCACGTGATTTTTGTTGGTTTGCTTGTTGATATGGTCGATTATGTGGATGGTTTTCCTAATATTGAACCAGCCCTGCATCCCTGGTATAAATTCTACTTGACCATGGTGGATGACCCTTTTGATCACTTGCTGGAGTCTTTTTGCTAGTATCCTATTTAAGATTTTTGCATCTATATTCATTAGGGAGATTGGTCTATAATTTTCTTTCTCTGTTTTTGACCTGCCTGGTTTTGGAATCAGTACCATGTTTGTGTCATAAAAGGAGTTTGGTAAAACTCCCTCTTTGATTATTATGTCAAATAGTTTGTATAGTATTGGGATTAATTGTTCTCTGAATGTTTGATAGAATTCACTTGTGAATCCGTCAGGCCCTGGGGATTTTTTCTTAGGGAGTTCTTTGATGGCCTGTTGGATTTCATTTTCTGATATGGGATTATTTAAGAATTCTATTTCTTCTTCTGTTAGTCTAGGCAGTTTGTATTTTTGTATGTATTCATCCATGTCACCTAGATTGGTGTATTTATTGCCATATAATTGGGCAAAGTAATTTTTAATGATTGCCTTAATTTCCTCTTCATCGGAGGTGATGTCCCCCTTTTTGTCTTTGATGCTGTTAAGTTCCTTTTCTTCTTTCCTTTTTTTAATTAGATTGACCAATACTTTGTCTATTGTGTTTGTTTTTTCAAAGTACCAGCTTCTTATCTTATTTATTAAATCAATAGTTCTATTACTTTCGATTTTATTAATTTCTCCCTTAATTTTTAAGATTTCTAGTTTGGTTTTCTTCTGGGGGTTTTTAATTTGGTCGCTTTTGAGTTTTTTTATTTGCATTTCCAATTCATTGATCTCTGTTATCCCTAGTTTGTTAATATATGCACTTAAGGATATGAATTTACCTCTGATTACTGCTTTGGCTGCATCCCAAAAGGTTTGGAAGGATGTCTCGCCATTGTCATTTTCCTCGATGAAATTACTAATTGTTTCTATGATTTCTTCTCTAACTAAATGATTTTGGAGTATCATATTGTTTAATTTCCAATTAATTTTTGATTTGGTTTTCCATGTACCATTACTGACCATTATTTTTTATTGCCTTGTGATCTGAAAAGGCTGCATTTATTATTTCTGCTTTTCTGCATTTGTATGCCATGTTTCTGTGACCTAGTGTATGGTCAATCTTTGTGAATGTGCCATGTGGTGCTGAGAAGAAGGTGTATTCCTTTTTGTCCCTATTTATTTTTCTCCATATGTCTATTAATTCTAATTTTTCTAAGATTTCATTCACTTCTTTTACCTCTTTCTTATTTATTTATTTGATTTATCTAAATTTGATAATGGTTGGTTCAAGTCTCCCACTAATATGGTTTTACTGTCTATTTCTTCCTTCAATTCTCCTAGTTTCTCCATTAAAAATTTGGGTGCTATATTATTTGGTGCATACATGTTGATTAGTGATATTTCCTCATTGTCTGAAGTCTCTTTTAACAAAATATAATTACCTTCCCTATCCCTTTTGATCAGGTCTATTTGTGCTTTGGCTTTGTCAGATATCATGATTGCAACTCCTGCCTTTTTTCTGTCAGTTGAGGCCCAGAAGGTCTTACTCCATCCTTTAATTCTGACCTTGTGGGTGTCTACCCATGTGTGTTTCTTGAAGACAACATATGGTAGGGTTTTGGATTCTAATCCAATCTGCTATTTGTCTACGTTTTATGGGTGAGTTCATCCCATTCACGTTCAAAGTTATGATTGTCACTTGTGGATTCCCTGGAATTTTGATAACTTCCCCTAGTTCTGATCTTTCTTCTTTAGCTATATCCTTTTGAGCCAGAGATTTACTTTAGGTCAGTCCCCCTAGTCCCCTCCCTTGATATGTTTCCCTTTCTATCCCCTCCCTTTTTGTTCCCTTCCCCTCCCCCTCTTTTCCCCTCCTTTTTTTGTGTTCCCTCCCCCCTACCCCCCTTGGTTTTTCCTTCTCCCTACCCTTGTTGGGTAAGATAGAATTCAAGATCCCAATGGATCTGGATGTTCTTCCCTCTCAGAGTTGATTTCCCTGAGAGTAAGGTTTAAGTAAAAACTCTCTTCCTCTCCTTCTTATAGGAGTTTTCTTTCCCTCCCCTTCCTGTGTGAATCTTTGTGTGAGAAAGATTATTCTATTTGGTTTTTCTTTTTCCCCTATTTACACAATACATTTTCCCCACATGTTAATATACATAGATTGATATAAATGTAGTCCTTATAGAAGAGAGTTTGAGTAAAAGAAAAAGATAACATTTTTTCTCCTTTTCCCTTTCCTTCATATTTACCTTTTCAGATATTCCATGCTCTTTGTTTTTCGATATCGAACTTTCCACAGAGCTCTGGTCTTTTATTTGCAAAAACTTGGAAATCTATTTTGTTGAATGCCCATACTTTCCCTTGGAAGTATATAGTCAGTTTTTCTGGGTAGCTGATTCTTGGTTGAAGACCCAGCTCTCTTGCCTTTCTGAAAATCATGTTCCATGCCTTATGGTCATTCAGAGTAGAAATTGCAAGGTCTTGTGTGATCCTGATTGGCATTCCTTTATATCTAAATTGTCTCTTTCTAGCTTCTTGTGAGGTTTTTTTCTTTTGCTTGAAAGCTTTGGAATTTGGCAATTACATTCCTGGGAGTTGTCTTTTGGGGATTTAGTGTAGAGGGTGTTCTGTGAACTCTTTCAGTGCCTGTATTGCCCTCTTGTTCTAGGATCTCTGGGCAATTTTCTTTGATTATATATTGTATTACGATGTCGAGTTTGCTGTTTATTTCTGGCTTTTCTGGTAGTCCAATTATTCTTAAATTGTCTCTTCTCCCTCTATTTTCCAAGTCTATGACCTTGTCAGTGAGATATTTTATATTCTCTTCTAATTTCTTGGTCTTTTGGCTTTGCTTTATTAATTCTTGCTCATTGTCTTCCAGTTGCCTGATTCTGACCTTTAAAGCCTGGTTTTCCTTTTCAGTTTGGTCAAACTGGTTTTGTAAATGCATGTATTTCTTTTGCATTATTTTCCACTTTTCCTCCCAGAAGGCTTCCATCTTTTTGATCATTTCCGATTCAAATTCTTCATGTGCTTGTGGAGAGTTTCCATTTCCTTTGGAAGGTTTTGGAGCATTTGCTTGTGTTTCCTCTTTTATCTCCTCTGTATTTTGTATTTTTGCTCCATAAAATGTGTCCAAAGTCGCCCCCTTCTTCTTGTTTTTCTTGGCGTTTTGAGGCTTTTCTGTGCAGTTTGCCATCTCTATCTGAGTGGGGAGGACTGGCTTTTCTTATCTCTGTCTGGTGTTCAGAGGCTTTAGCCCTAGGCAAATTGTCAGTTCTCTGCAGTTGTTGTTCTGTCTTCCTGGGGAATCCAGGAATTGCTGGTGTTTCGGTGTTACTGCCCTCCTCAGTTCCCTCCCGATGCTTCTCCATTGCCTTACT
This sequence comes from Monodelphis domestica, assembly GCF_027887165.1. Lineage (NCBI taxonomy): Eukaryota > Metazoa > Chordata > Mammalia > Didelphimorphia > Didelphidae > Monodelphis > Monodelphis domestica. Next base: position 98,154,379 of record NC_077231.1, read on the forward strand.
TCCACGCTCTGAGCCTGGCTTGGCACTCTCCGCAAGGTATCTCAGTGCCTTTGTGGGCCAGAAGCGGGCCAGAGGAGTCTGCACTCTGAGGAGGGAGGGAGCTTCCCGGAGCTCCGAGGCCTCCTGATAGCATTAGCTCCAGCTGGGTTGGACTGAGTATGGCCTGAAGCAGGGACCTTCTGTGAGACTCGGATGGAAGGATCCAGCCAGGGGGCTACAGGTTCCCCCCTCCTCCCATCTCTCTCTGTTTCCCTGCTGTCTGTGTTGGGTGCCCCCGCGACTGAGTCAGGTTGTTTTCAGGATGTGGCCTTCAGAATAGCCGGCCCTGAGGCCCTTTTGCAGGCTCTGAGGTTCCCGCTGCTGCCTTGGACTCAGCGCTCTGGGATGGGGGGGATGGGTCCTGGGACCTTCCTTCTGCCTACCCCTTAGGTCCGAGTGATCTTGGGTTCTGGCTTTTGGGGGGACCATACCTTTTGATCCAGGTCCAGGAGGAGGGTTCCCAGGGTCTATGCTGTTCTTTGTTTGGAGTATTGGTGCCCTAGGAGCATATAGTTTGAGATCTGTAAGGAAGGGTTTCCGGAGATCTGAACTTTAGCTTTCTCTAAGCTGCCATCTTGACGGGAAGTGAATCTGAGAATCTTGAGTAGAAGGAACTAGAGAGGGCCTTGGAAAAGGACAATACTAGAACCTCCCCAACCCTCTAGAAAGTGAACTAGAATTTGTGACTATTGGCTTTGCTAAAAGCATTTCAGCTGATTTGATGGAGACAGCAGATGTGTAACTGGGGGAAGACTCTTAGAAAACGAACCCCATACTCCTACCTCAATCAATCAAAAGACATATCATGGTATAAAACTATAAAACTAAGATTATCTATACCCTTGAATCTCTTCATCAGCTATGAATTCCTATTGAACTGGAGCAAGAAGAGAACAGTGTGATCGGTTAACCAAACTAATGAACCATGACCTCTAGGACTTATAATAGCAGGAGGAAGTCTAGGAGCTATTCAGTTCAGAGGTAGGTCAGTCAAAAAGTGGTGGGCCCGTCAAGGCTAGCCAAAGGAGGATCTTAAAGAGGTAGACTGTTATGCCAATACAGAAAGCAGTAAGGGAATGTGTATCGAGGTGTTGGCAAACCTAAAGGAAGTGTCCCCTTTCATTGACCATGTTATTGGAGAGATGTGGCCAGTAAGAGATAAAGCATCCGAAGAGAGCAAAGAAAGATATAAATAAGAAACACAGAAATAAAGATACAGAAAAACAGTAAGAATATGGACTCAAGAAAAGTGCCTAGTCTCAAAGTCCAATGGAGAGTTATACCTAAGAGTAACTTTCATAAGGTCTTCACTAAGAGAGATTTGCCACATATATTCCCAATGTGTTTGCCTCATTACCCTTATCTTTTAAGTCTGAACCTACCCTCCTCAGGGACCTTATTATACAAGGGAAGAAGAGTGTAAACCCAGTATGAGAGGAATGTTTTATACCAACTTCTCTCTCTATACTTTGTCAGTAAATATAACTCTACTCAAAACTAATTAAGGTTACTGGACAATAATCAGTGGGAGATACACTGGTGGGGGCTCATCTGTACTAAAAACCCAACCCCTCAGCATCATAGGATAGAACTCTGCCAATAGATAGTCAATCACCTTCTGGGGGTCTGTTAATGCACAAAGGAGTTGAGGAAGTGACCTAGAAGGGATGTTACACATGGAACAATTCATGAATATTCTGTGGGTTTACTCCTTCTGAACCTTCTAATTGGTACTATAATCTAACCTACACATCTCTATCTCATCCACAAAGACAGAAGGAGGGACTTTGTTTAATGTTTTGCTTCAAATCCAGATATACAATATTATATCATTTCACTGATCTACTCCTTTGGTAGTTCTGTTAAACACACACACACACACACACACACACACACACACACACACACACACCATTCTTATTCAATCTCATTGAAGCCAGCTTGATAATGGTCATCACTTCCCTTTCTAAAATTTTAGAAACCACCCCTTTAGTAACGTATTTTATGTTTTTGCCAAGAATCAGTGTTGCACATTGGGAAGAAATCTGAATTTAGAGTTAGAGGTCTTGGGTTCAAATCCCACCTTTGACACTACAAGTATAAGCTTGAGCAAGTCACTGGCTCTTAAGCCTTAGCCCCTTATCTATAAAAACGAAGTTAGACTAGATGACCTCTAAGATTCCCTCTAGACATGTCAGGATCTTGTTAAGAATCAGCAGAGTCAATATACAGTTGGACCATATTTGGCCCAGTGATTGGTCTCCAGTAATGTGTCAGGCTTCGAGGGGGTAGCAGAGAGATAATGAGAAGAGAGGAAGGCAAAAAGAGCAAGGCAATTGTGGAGACGTCACAAGAAGGGGGCCGTAGGAAGAGATGCCATTCCTGGGCTCCCCACACCCCAAAGTAGGGCAGCAGGGAAGCTCAGAAGGAAGTGCTAGGCTCACCGAGCTATAAGGACTACATGAGAGAGCAGCTGATCCCCAGTCACCTGGCATCACCTGCAAGACCCACAGCTCCTGAAATAGCCCGTGTCTGGAAGGCAGACGGCTACAGGCATGGCATTTCCAGAGACAGGAGGGAGGGGCGGTCAGCAACAGCCATTTGGAAGCAGGGATGAAAACATGCCCAGCCCCAATGCCACGTGTTCCTGCCTCCTTTGGCCCTGAGCCCAGAGCATTCACGGGGCTCTGAAGATCAGCTGGCAAAGGTAGCTTCCTGTCTCTGCCCCTGCCCTTTCCCTTACCCTGGCTGCAAGGGTGTGGGGGCACTGGGAGGGTTTTGATTCATAACCTGGCCCAAGTTTGGAATGAACCTTGATGGGGAGAACTGGAAGAAGGATGTTTAGACTACTTCTGGAGGACAGTGGTCTTTAAGGGAGAGAGAATGGCGGAAGGGAGAGAAGGAAGGAGAGAAGGAGGGAAGAAAAAAAGAGACAAAAGCAAAAGGAAGGAAAGAGAAAAGAGAAAGAGAAAAAAGGTGGAGGAGGAAAAAAGTCAGAGAAAACAAAGGAGAGAGCAAAAGGGAAGAAAGGAAGAAAGAAGCAGGAAAAAGGAGAGAAAGGAGGGTAGAGAAAAGGGAGGAAGGAGGAAAGAGGGAAATACAGAGAAACAAGAAGAGGTTAAGAAAGGAGAAAATAGTGGAAGAGAAAGAAGGATGAGGAAAGAAGGAAGGAGTAAAGAGGAGGGAAGAGAGAAAAAAGAGGAGGGAGGAGAGAGAAAAAAGAATGGAGAAAGGAGGAGAATGAAAAGAAAAAGGATAAGGGAAGAGATAAAGCAAGGAAGAAGAGAGTGATAAAGAAAAAGAGAAACAAAGAAAGAAGGAAGGAAGTGGAGGAGGGGAGAGAAAAGAAGTAAAGTGTGGGAGAAGAGAGAAAGAAAAAGAAAAAAGAGGAAGAAAAAGAAGCAAAGTATTCAAGTGAGCAGAGAGGGAAGAACAGGGGGAGAATTAAGGAAGTGATGGAGGAAAGAAATAGAGAAAGGAAGAGAGAAGAAAGGAAGAATATTGAAGCAAGTGTAACTTACCTGAAGGACAGTACACTATTATCCCAACCAAGATCCCACTGGAGGACAAATAGGTATTTGGCCGATGACCTGTGGAGAAACATGTATTGTTATAAGAGAGGGGAGAGAGCAGCACTGGCCTCATGTCCTCAGAAACTCTGCCCAAGGGTCCAGTGTTCTGGAATTAGTCTAGTCTACTTTGTGCTAGTACATCCGTGAAAACATTTTGAAAAGTGTTATATAAAAGTAAAGGATGCTTTTTTTTTAGGTTGGCCATAGGGTGGGAAGTAAAATTGGATGACTGCTGAGGGGGGGGGGGGTGACGTCCAACTGACAGTTTATGATTCAAATAGGATCCCAGAAAGCCACCGAGCTTACCAAAATCAGTGGCAAGAAAGACTTTCACTCATAGTCACAAGGGACAATTGATCCACAGATGATTATTTGATTAGTGGGAGATGAGACACACATAAGGAACCTGTGACCAGAGAATATGCATGGAGGGGCAGACATATAGGCATCATGTATGACTGGAAAGTAGACATGCAGGGAACTCATGTAGACAACCTATGTATCTGGGGAACATGACCAGTTAGGACAACCCTTGCCTCTCATGCTACAGAGAGGCTGATGACCTCTTCCTCAGCTGAGAGAGGTCCTCTACTACTCTTTCATTTATCTCATGCCATCCCTGCTAGGCATCTCCACTGTTACCCTTTGGAATTATCCACTGGTCTTCAAATGCTCTCTGTTGCCATTTCCTGGACTATAGCTGCCATGTGGCTTCTTTCCCAGATAAGGGAGGGGTGTAACACCTCTCTAGTGATATAGGTGCCAGCCAGGTACATCCAGTCAATCAGACAGTGTAGGATGGTTATTTCCTTGAACTTTTTTTTTGTTGCTGCCATTTCTCTGGGTCCCTTAAATTCTTATCTGAAGTATTGTAAATTCCTTTTAATTCCTGTCATATCATTGGCACAGGAACCTGGATCTCCTTCAAACTTCCCAGGATCTTCACTTAGCAAAGTTACAAATGATTTGTATGGAGCTGAGGTGAGGAGATTCTTTCCAACTTCCACAATTCCTCTGGTTGCCCAGCAAATAAGTTTAGCAGCAAGATTTGAAAATTTTGGAAAAAAGGTCAGGTTGGGGATGGTGAAGTTAATGACCTTTGCCTTGCTTTCCACTGGCAACCAAAATGGTTTTACTGTCTTCATCCATTGTGGCTCCTGAACAAGTCATTGAATCATCTTTAATTCAAACAGAATATGTGTTCTCTGCCTCAGTTTTTCTTCTTCTTCTGTAAAAGGGGGATATTATATTTGTTTTTTTTTATTACAGAGGATTAAGTTTATAGGCCACCTTAAAAATAAGAAACAGATTATAGAGAAAGCTCAGTCCAGTAAAATCATTGCTATTCAGCATAGTTGATATCAATGGGGTCTTCTGAGAATCAAACATCTTGGTTAATGAAAAGTTCTCAAGTATATCATACAGGGATGATCAATCGTCATGACCATTTTTAGACCATTCCTTTACTAATGTTCTTTAGTATATTCTTTTTTTGGAAATTCATGGATTCCAATTAAACCATTCTCCTTGACTTTTAACATTGATATCTATTCACCTTTGGGTTACACTTCCAAGTTACCCAATGACTTTAGCACCTAACTCATCTCTTCTTTACCCAGTCCCTTACCATCATCCTTAGGGACTTTAGTGCTAATGTTAGGGGACCCCTCTAATACTTTGACCCCAATTTCCTCAACTCTGAAGACATCCTTCTCTGCTTCAGCCACACCCTGACATATCTTGGCTGTGTCTTGGATCTCAACACTGCATGGATTTGCGCCTCCTCCAGTCTTGAACCTTGAAATCATACTCTTTCCATAAACTGAAAGCAATATTTTACAATGAAAAGAGCCTTGGATTGGGAATTAGAGGGCCTGTGCTCAAGTTTCATTTCTGTCACAGACTGAAGTTAAATCACCAAACAGTCCCAGTTTCCTCATAAATAAAATAAGGTTGTTTCTAGCTCTAAAGTTATGATACTTTAATTTTTGATACTACCATCTTTCCCACTCCCTTGGCATGGTAGAAAGGAACAATAGTTTTGGAGTCACTAAACTTGCATTCAAATACTGTACTAATTATAAGTCACCCTCTCTGAGCTTTTCTTATCTATAAAAAGAGGAGTTTGGACTCAGAAGTCTCTCAGATATCTTCCTTTCTAAACCTTTGATCCTGGGATGTCTGGTTCCTCTTTTCCTGGTTCGTCTCATGCTCCTATCATCAGCAAGGACCCCAAAGCTTTTGAATTGGTAGTTTCAGCAGCCACTAGTCTAGAATCCCTGGTTTTCTTGATTTTTCTTCCATTGTTAGCCACCCCACATTGCATCTCTTGGTAACTTCTGCCATCTGGTTTCCCTACTCCTTCAAAGATGCTGAGAATTTCTGGTGAAAGCCATCTAGTCAAGCTTACTTGACCCCACTGATTGTTAATAGCATGTGGATCCTCAGTGCAAGACAGAAGGTAAGAGTTTAAAAAAAGAAGTTAAGGGACTTCCCCAAGGCCATTCAGCTAGTAAATTGTCAGAGGTGGATCTAAATTTAGGTCCCCTAACTGCAAATATGGTATCTTTTTTTACTGAACCCTAAGTTCATCCAAAAAGAGTTCCCCATAGCATCCATCATCCACTCCTTAAAACTTCTTGGCACCATCACCCACTCTCTCCTCCTTCCTTCTACTCTTAGAAGAGGTATCCCTATCCCTCCCCCATCACCAAAAGGTAACCATTTCCTACATGTGACTTTGAGTCAGTTCCCTCTAGGACCTCTTCCAGGATCTTGCCCTGGAAATCATCCTTTTTTTTTGTACTTTCATAGGTTAAGAAATGAGGACTTAGATTTAGACTAGAAAGGATGTCATCTTGCCTTCTCTATTGATTTCTTCCCATCTGCCTATATTCTTGTTCTGTTTTCCCTACGTGTGAGAGCAGAAGCCCATGGAAGTTAAAGGACTTGCTCTAGGTCACATAGGTAGTTAGTGTTTAAGGTGTGATTTGAACTCAGTTTCTTTGGCTCCAGACTTGGTGCACCAAATTTTTTTTTTTTAAACCCTACCTTTAGCCTTAGAATCAATGATGTGTATTGGTTCTAAAACAGAAGAGTGGGTAAAGACTAGACAATGGTGGTTAAACTACTTGCCTAGAGTCACACAGCTGGGAAGTGTCTGAGGCCAGATCTGAACCTAGGACCTCCCAATCCTGGCTCTCAATCCACTAAGCCACTTAGCTGTCCCCAACCCTACCAGGGCCTCAAATCTTAAATCAAAGGAATGAAGCCCTAATGGTAGAATTCAGGCATAGTTCTGGGAGAGAGACGATTTTTTTTTGGAGGCATGAGGCAGCTTTCCCAGCATTTCTGAGAAAATGAATACTGAAATAGCAATTATTAAAGACTGACCATTTGCCAAATGTGCAAATCAATAGGGATATAAATACATAAAGCAAAAACTGTCCACATCCTAAAGGAGAGGGAGATATTCTAATGAAGGAGAAAGGGGAGTGATGGCTAGAGAGGGGCACTTTGTCCTTGGAAGAATGAGGAGGCTGGAAGAGGCAGGGTAGAAAGTTGACATACTCCAAGCAGGAAAAATGGCAGAGCTGATTTGATGATGGTTCCTACTTTCAGAACTAGATATAGGAGGTGAGGGTGGAGAAAAGAGGCAATCTGGATAATGAGAGTGAAGTAAAGCGGTGGTTTTTCCTGAAATTGTGGCCCAGAGAGGTAGTTATCAATCTGGATGTTACCTGGGTCTGTGGGGCCCAGGACAGAAGTTTATTCAGGGATAGAAGCCTCTTGGTTCAGGGGAGGAAAGGAGGCTCCACCTGAGAGCTCACCAGCTTTTGGACTGGCCATTGGAAAATTCACACCTTCAGGTGTGGGACTGAAAACCAATCTGTTTGCCTCTAGTCATATGAAACTGCCAGAATATTGGCAGATAGGCTGCTGAGAGCCCAGCTGACTCTTGATGTCACCCCATCTATCAGTGGGCACTGGGCCATGAGGAGGACAAGAAAATGCATGAGTAGGGCATGTGGGTCACTGCTTCCTTGGCACCAAGGCAGTGGAAAGCCATGACCCTAGGTAGCACCAAAGGAGACAGCTGGCAGCCTGACTTTGGCAGGGTTCCAGCCAGTGCAAATGAATGAAAGAATGAGTGAATGGGAGCAGCTAGGTGACTCAATGGATAGAGAGGCAGGACTGGAAACAGGAGGGCCTGAGTTCAAACCTAGCCTCAGACATTTTAGAGCTCTGTGACACTGAACAAGTCACTTAACTTCAATTGCCAAGCCCTTTATGCTCTTTTGCTTTGGAACCAATATTTAGTGTTGATTCTAAGACAGAAGGTGACAGTGTTTTAAAAAAAGAATAAAAAGATGGATGGACAAATGAATGGATAAGTGGATGGATGAACAAATGGATGGATGGATAAATGAATGGATGGAAAGATGAATGGACAGACAGATGAATGGATGGATGGATAAATGAATGGATGGATGGGCAGAATGGATGAATGGATGATTGAATGAATGAATGAATAAATGAAAAGGTTTATTTATTACTTACTACATTGATTGAGCTACAGCCTATGGGAGAGAACAGTAGCCAGGGAAGGACCTCAGGAGACAAGTCAGAGAAATCAGTTTGGCAAGGTCCCATAGCCAGTAAGTTTGAAACTATGACTTCTGACTTCATATCAATCAAGTTTCTGAGAAGTACTTTGGTCCCCATAATGAGGGACAGGGGAAGATTGGTTAAGGGAATCTTCTTGAAGGCCTTCAAATGAGCCCCCCCCCCCAAAAGTCCTCCCATTAGACTGACTCTATTGGAAGTCATAACTCTAAAAATCTGGGTCAAGACATAAGTCAGTTCTGTGCCTCAGGTTCCCATCTATAAAAAAAATCAGGATTGGACTAGATGATTCCACAGCCATAGCACTCTCTGAATTTACACATTTTATCTCAGCTTGTGATTTAGCCGCATGAGCTCATTTCCCCAGGAAATTACCTGGGGATGACTACAGGAATATGGGAGAAACTCAGGAAGATCTTAAGATAAAAATAATGATAACATAGATGTTCATAAGAGGAATCTACATTTCTAGCAATTTATAATGACAAAAGCACTTTTGTTTATGTCCATTGCTTGTCAAAGAGAACCTGGGAGGGAGGTCATGCAACTATCATTTTTTGCCTTTTGCAGTTGAGGAAACAGACTCAATGAGAGGTGGGGGGGATGTCACACAGCTAGTAAGAGACAGTCTGAATTTAAACCTAGGTTGACTCTCCAGCAGCAAGGCACACTCAGCCAGCATTCGAAAGTACACAAGCCATTTTAATCCAGTTTGGAGGGAGCTCTGAATATGAACTCCGTACTTTATAGGTGTACAGCCTTGCATTAGTCAGGGAGCTAGCGACAGATGGACCTAGAAAAAGGCCAAGTTTAGCCTTCAAGACAAAGGTCTGCTTCTCACAGATGGGCAGAAGGACTGACAGTCTTGCTGCCTCTCTCTGCCAGGTTCAGGGGCTGCACAGATATATTATCCAGGAAGATAAAATATGGTAAGAACTTCCCAGTCTTCAAGGTACCACATGTATAAATGTATATCAATATTATTTTTATTGTCTGCCTCAGTTTCCTTATCTACAAAATGGGGATAATAACACCTGCATACCAAGATTGTTGTGAGTTCAATATGTTGAATTCATATTAGTAAAGAGCTTTGCAACCTTAAATCTTTTTTATAAGTGTTAGCTATTATTATTAATAGGTATTTATACCAAATAGAATGAGAGACTCAGAGACTACAGGAGCTGGAAGGAATTCTAGACAAAAAAGTGATGAAGGATAACCCCTAGCAAAGGCCTGGATAACTTCCCACAAAAGCATGAAAAATGGAAATAGTGCTGGACCTAGAGCCAGGAAACCTATGGGCCTATCCCAGTTCTGACATCAGTCAGGCTATTTAACTATGGGCAAGTCATTTCCTCTCCTCCAGCCTCAGTGTTATCTTCTGTAAAATGAGGATAATAGTAATAATTGTAGCTCCAAACTTGTGGGATTGTTGTAGGAAAAGCACTTTAACAAACTGTTAAGTGTCCCTAAAATGTGAATTATTCATTCATTTTTTTCCCAACCTCCCTCCCTCCCCTCCTTCCTTTCTTCCTTCCTTCCTTCCTTCCTTCCTTCCTTCCTTCCTTCCTTCCTTCCTTCCTTCCTTCCTTCCTTCCTTCCTTCCTTCCTTCCTTCCTTCCTTCCTTCCTTCCTTCCTTCCTTCTCCCTCCCTCCTCCC